>NC_135984.1:15229140-15529140 GCF_053455715.1 Rhinoraja longicauda | reverse complement strand
TTGAGAAGGAGAACAAAAGTGGCAGGCAAGTAGAAGTTCAGTCAGCCTTGTGGACCAAATGGAAGGGAAGAGAGGCATCCAATCTGCATTTGGTTCCTCCAATGAACAAGAAAGAAATCAAACATTAATTTGCACCTCGTGAGCATCACAAATGCAATGCTAAATTGGAAGAGGTATTCATGAATATCGGTTTCACTTGGAAGGAGATTTTGGGTTCCTCAAGGTTTTGCATCTCCCACAGTTACTTGGGAAGATGCTGTGAGAAGAGAAGTCTGTATTAGTGTAAATGGAAAAGTGAACAAGGGCCTTTAGAAGAGATTGATTCCATCAAATACTGAAAGGGGTGGGAAGGGGATAATGTTTCTGTTAGAGGCATATCATTCGTAGTGGTGAAAACTACAGAGGATATATAGAGGCTAGTGGACGGTGAGAACCTTGTGTTGGGTGGGAGTTAAGGCAATGAGAGCAAATGCGCAGAAAATAGAAGAGACAAAATTTGAGAGCCATTTACGAATCAAAGATAGACAGAAAATGCTGGAGTAACACAGCGGGACAGGCAGCATCTCTGGAGAGAAGGAATCGATGATGTTTTGGGTCGGGTCATTCGGCCTGTCCTGCTGAGTTACTCCAGCATTTTGTACCGATCTTCGGTTTAAACCTGCAGATTCCTACACATTTAAGAATCATATGTGTGGATCATGTTATAATTCAAAACAATATAACAAAGTTGGAGGAACTGGTAGAATTCAATGAAGTCCAAACTGCAAGCAGGGTAGGAGAAGATGTAGTCAATGTAACTGGGTGTCTCTGGACCTGTAGTGGATGTTAAAAACTTATCCACACCATACGATACAAAGCTGGGTGGTAGTGTGAGCTGTGAGGAAGATGCTATGAGGTTGCAGGGTGACTTGGACAGGTTGTGTGAGTGGGCGGATGCATGGCAGATGCAGTTTAATGTGGATAAGTGTGAGGTTATCAACTTTGGTGGTAAGAATAGGAAGGCAGATTATCTGAATGGTGTCAAGATAGGAAAAGGGACGTACAACGAGATCTGGGTGTCCTAGTACATAAGTCACTGAAAGGAAGCATGCAGGTACAGCAGGCAGTGAAGAAAGCCAATGGAATGTTGGCCTTCATAACAAGAGGAGGAGTATAGGAGCAAAGAGGTCCTTCTGTAGTTGTACAGGGCCCTAGTGAGACCGCACCTGGAGTACTGTGTGCAGTTTTGGTCTCCAAATTTGAGGAAGGATATTCTTGCTATTGAGGGCGTGCAGCATAGGTTTACTAGGTTAATTCCCGGAATGGCGGGACTGTCATATGTTGAAAGACTGGAGCGACTAGGCTTGTATACACTGGAATTTAGAAGGATGAGAGGGGATCTTATCGAAACATATAAGATTATTAAGGGGTTGGACACGTTAGAGGCAGGAAACATGTTCCCAATGTTGGGGGAGTCCAGAACCAGAGGCCACAGTTTAAGAATAAGGGGTAGGCCATTTAGAACGGAGATGAGGAAAAACTTTTTCAGTCAGAGAGTTGTAAATCTGTGGAATTCTCTGCCTCAGCAATCAAAAAGGGAAAAATATTTAAAGTTAAAGTGAGGTTCAGACTCTCACTGTAAGAAACTGAAGAAAAGTAATCTAAATGATCCTGCCAATTACTTTTATCAAAGGCATCGCTTTTTGAGAAATAACATTTAATATTGATCTAACAGAATTATGTTTGGAACTAAAACTATATAACAATATATTTAGAAGCAGGACATCATCTAAAAGAAACAAAATATGCCAATAACTGGAGCAAAGGAAATTATAGACTATGTTTAAACTTTAATTTTGTTTTGGACGATCGTGCTTTTCAGGGTTGATGAATATGTTGGAATGCTGATAGAACACATAAAGCTGATTGAGAGGTAATGCTTCAGGAATAGCAAAATGATCCCAGCAATTGGAACTTAATAATTCTGTAGAAAGATATGACAGTTTGGACAATAACAGGAAATCAATAGTTTTCCCTTGGAAATCAGGATTTCTTATTCAGTGATTAAGCCATTATCTGAGAGACAGCAATCATGCTGGATGGGACGAGAATGATTTTGTATACTAGCTGAAATCGCAAGGTTGGCTCGTTTCATATGTCATGTCTATCATGTGTGCACGTGTTTAATGAGGCCGAGAAAAGGAGATAGTCTTTGAGGTCATTAAAACACTGAAAAACTAATTTATGGAACCATCCACAGAAGGTTAAATCTACTGCCAAAGAAGTTGAAATTAAAGTTGAAGAAATGGAACACAGAATTTCGATTGGTGCATTATAAGAGTAGGGAGATACCATAATTGGCAAGAATATTCACAAGATGTCCACAGATAAACAAAAGGACAGAGAGAACTTTTAAATCCACTATCTTTTGATTTTTAGACTAAACTTTAACTTCTTTGCCTTTTGTATTTTTGAAACGTATGAGTAGAAGACTTGGTCAGTGCACTAGCAACAGAATTAGAAGGAATCTTGCAGGAGAGCAAGAATTAGGAGCTCTCTTTTCTGCCCATAACACTGTCAACATGGGCTTCCGTTGATCAGCGGAGTTAGGCATTGCAGAATTTTACAATAGTTTTGGCTGGAACATCTTGTCGAAAAATTGAACTGCATTTAGATTTAGATGGTGCTTGATGAGAAATTAGTTAATTTTATTGCAAGAAAAAAATAATAAGGAGGGAATTAAGAGTATTTTTGAAAAATAATTCCCTATTTAAGCTCACCAGTCTTTGATAGATTCTTTATGTGCTAAATAGATAAACTAATATACTAAGTAGACATAAGGTGCCTTTATATAATTCCTTCACAATTTTTACATTCAAGATCTCCAGGATATTGCATCAAATGAGGGATTATTAGTTCTTATATAAAGAAAAAACATGTTTACAATGGAGTCCCTAGGCCTTGAATATAAATATTCCTTCTGTGATTGATTGCGATCCTCGCTCATTCCTGAGATTGTCTCAGTTCAGAGGCCACTGCACATATTTAGGTAAAGGGCAAGGTTTCTAAATAAGATTGAAAGGAGGAACACAATCCATGTCTGTTTCTGGTAAAATGCTGCTCAAATACTGTGTGTATTAGTTCTCAATAATGCTTAAATAAAAATTGCAACCAATTTGCCAAACATCATATTTTTGAGATGGATATCTTTCAACAATGCATCATTCTTATGATGTATATAGTGGCCTCTTTTGATCAGACAAAAAAAAAATCATAGGACAAGACCTACTTGTCCAGAAATTCTGAGCTGTAATTTCAAAATAATTATGCTCTCATAATGATAACTTCCCTTGTATTCTTTGATTGTTCTGTAGATTAGTGGGAAATGCAGCTATGACTAGTATATCTGTAATATTCATTTTCAGATATACACAGGCATACTTAGAAAAGATTTAAAATATAAGTTAAGGTTAACAGATTGAAGCTCACTGGCATTTGCTTAGTGGGAAATGTTGGCTTAGACTTGAGATTGTGACTTTTTGCATTGTTATTAATTCCTGCTGCTCTGATTACCAAATCATTCAGAAGCAACTAAATAAAATGGCATAATATCTTACCAATGTGATTGAAAAGTCTTTGAAAAAGCAGATTTCACCCTGGATGGTATAGACCTTCAGGTTAGTGTGAAGTTGGATTTAACAGGGACTCATTTCTAAAATACTTGCAGTAATTCAATACTTTATAGATTGAAGCATGCTATTTTTTCTCAATGTCTAAGTAAACTTAAGTGTTTCTATTCTAGGTTAAGGTAGATATCATTTGGAACTGAGTACATAAACATGACTATCGGTGTGCTGAACTCTCTTTTGATAATGCAATGTACAATTTACAATGTAACACATTACGCATACTGCAAAATATAATTTGAAGGTTTCAAACCAGTATGGACTGGGAAATCTATAAAATGGGCAAATACAGGTTTCTGAATGTTACAACTTATCCTACCACATGCCCACAAGCAAGTTAATACTTTGGCTGGAATCTTTCAAATTCCTTAGATCCTTGTCCTCTTTTCTGTTTAGCCCTTAATGAAGAGATAAATATTTATTTTAAATATAGCACAAATTGGTATAGATCAGTGTTTCCACAAAAATCTGTAACATTTTACGTACGTTGCTAATTTCCATGGTGACATTTCCAAGCAAGTGAAACAATATTTAATGCAAATTATTTCCCAGCGCATTTTTAAAAAGATACTTTAATTGTTAAGCTCCACTGTCATTAGCTCTCCCTTCAGAAGTACATACAGAAAACGAATCTGAGATAAACAAAAGGATTGAAAGTAGGCCATGTGTGGCTGTGAAATTTTCCAACACTTTTTCTAAAACCTTAACAAATCGGAAAATAAATCTTTGAACACCAAAAGTAATTCTTCAACATCACCCAAAAAAGAGAGGTGACGAAAGTATGAAAGATTTTTTTCAACACTTTTTATTCATAGCTTGTTTCTACTTTACATGAACTTGCAGGTGGGTTTTCATGATAACCTAAATTCTAGTAGGCAAGGCTATTAAAACCTGCGCACAGCGCAAAGTTCATAATTAGGTTTCATATTCAGAGATCAAAACAGTTCTTTAAAAAAATGTACCTTTTTCTTCAATGCACATTAAGATAGTTTGTTACCTAATGTCATGGCATAGTCAAGACAATCCAATTTTACCTCACTTCATCTGATGATGGTTGCATACCCTGCAAGCTAACATGAGGCAGCATCAGAATCACATGCATCGAACTTGAAAAAAAATCTGTCTGCAGTGGGCGCAATGTTTAGATGAACTAAATTACATTATAGTACAGCAACAGCCAGTTAACAATTACGCTGTTCAATGAGAAGATCATATTAAATAGGATAAATTTTCTCCTGGGGAACAATTCATTCCTTGTACATTCAGGAGAGTTAATTGAAACATGGGGATAGAGAAATCATTTTTTACAATTAGGGCATTTACACTACAATTTCCACTGCATTCTTGTACCCATTAAAATCTTTTGTATTTTCTTCAATTGATAATATTGTTGAATCAAAAACAATAATGTTACTGAGTATCAGCCTCGAAAGGTTGAAGTAAACATTCATTTGTTCAACCCTCCACAAGCTGTGTTCATTTAAAATATCGCAATGCAATCACTACGATTTCAGGCGACCCCCATGTTACAGCCATTTGGGTTACAGAAATTTGCCCATATAGAATTCACAAATTACTAATCCAAAATTTGGGATACAGAATAAAATTTGTTCTCATGAATTTGTGCGGGGAAAAAAGGAAATAAATCAACTCAATTTTTGTTTCAACTACTGCACAGTTAAAATGGCTTTGCAATACGGAAAATAGCAATATGGGATGTTTTCTGGGAACACAACCTCTGTGATGTGGGAATTGCCTGTACTTTTGATTCTTTGCATTATTTAAATACAAAAAAGATTGCAAACTTTGAGGCAGATCCTGTCTCTCTTAAATTATATTATTATCATATTCACATTTTCAAATCTTGTATACAGTAAAATGATCATTGTTCAATGTCTTGTAAAACTACAGTCAGTTTAATAAAAAGGCTTTCCATTGATTGCTGAAAATATACAGGCAAAAAAACACTATTGAACAGCAAATTCCATTGTTATGAATCTACTTTTTTGTACCATACAGCAGAGCAGTAAACAGAATTTAACATTTTGACATTAGTACGGTAACTGACTGCAAAACCTTTTATGAGCTGTTCATTTTTTTCAGAAATAATACTATATTGAATTTTGAGTTCAAGGGAAAGGAATTGCAATAATACAGCCTTTACCTTGAGTAATAATCAATGAAGAGGATGACTACAGTACAGGCAGTGCCTGAATTATAGGTTTAATAGGTGTGCAACAAAAACCACTGCTTCGTATGTGTGGAGGAATGGTACAAACCCCAAGGTCCACAGCCTAGAAGTTCAGATATCCGAATACGGTGCATAAGTGGGCTTGTTGGAGTTGGGTGGAATTGGTGAGTTTTGTGACATAACTTACATTTGGCCTCAATAAAAGATTTCTGATCATACCACCACACCAAAAGCAGCCACCTTTGTGTAAATGATGAAATGAATGGACTGGAAGAATAAGAGTAGAGATGGGAAATTGGGAGGAAAGGTTGGAAAGAAAGCATTTTTTATGGATGGGAGTGTTGCTGATTATCGGGGAGGGGGGGGGGAGAAGGAAGCAATAATTTTAGGAGTGGGAAAGCAACAACTAGCATATCTTTAAACATAGGTTAAGGAGCAGCAATCATGTTCTCACTGGTTCCAGATTTAGTAAGTATATTTTGAAACTTCCCTCATCATTTGTGGTCTAATACATGGTTCCTTTCTGACCTCCATGCACTGCATGTAAAAACTAGTCCCCCAAAGTTTAGCCAATGCCAGCACTGGTAGCTTTTGGGCAAATCAACTGCGGTGGAGGCCTCGGCGAGAGGTTAGACACTTTAATTGCATATGCATATTATTTTTGGTCTTTACCAATGGGTAGTGACCCACTACTAGTTCACAATGAACACATCCTTCCTGCTCTTTATGTTGGAGGACTAAGAAGCAAATTTTATCGGCTCACATCAATCATTAATTGCCATTGCCTGCTCAACTGTCTCTGCGATCAGACATGGAACACCTACTGTTATCTGATTTCAGAATACACTGAATTCGTGAATGATTGATGGGTGCTGCGTTCAATCTTGTTTAACCATACGATATAGAAATCATGAAATAAAGATGGCCAATGTGCATGACCATGAACATAGAGAAAGCAAATAAGAACATAAATATGTACAAGTAGGTCTTGAACATTCATATGCATTACTTGTATCATTTTCAATCAGGACAATATTTCTGCAAATGCATTTTAGTTCCAAGCAATATTAATACATTGATATTTCAAAAGTGCCATATGATTACAAAATGATTTAGAAATAAATGATTTCAATAAAATTAACTAAAATTCATATCATTTCAAACTTTGCTTGAAACTCAATTCTTTTGGTCACAACTTATTTTCAGGCATGGTGTCACTTTATCACCTCTATTACACCATGGTAATTCTACAATGGTAAAATTGTGCTAACGTAAAAAAAAAAGAAATGATGAAACCTCAACCAGGTCATCCAAACTATTACTCATTATCCAGATTAAAACAGGAAATAAAACAATGTATAAGAATGTAAATAAAAACACTATCCTCATCAAACATCCTGTTGGGATTTTATATTCCCCTCAGTATTCTTTAGAATATAGTTTAAAACCGGGCGATTCCAAATAGGTAAATTTTCAAATCTTTTTTTGAATAGAAAGTTGGGGGATATTTCACTAAGGTAACTCACTGAGCACGGTGTTATCTATATTCAAACAATAATTGCTTAGTTTTGATGAGAATAAGCTTTCATTTTGAGCTGCTCAACAGTGTCCACTGTGCAACTAAAAATGGATTCATGGGTTACCAGTCAGTAGTCTGTTACAGCAATTTCTGTATGTTGTGCAAATTAGCCTTCCCATGCACACTCATACACACTCTCACTCACTATAGGCTTGTAAACCTACCCTCAGATCTGACCTTTTGACTGACGTTTGGTGTTACACATAATGTAAAAACTCAGAACAAAACTAGCCACATTTATTAGCTAATTCAAAAACAAAATATTCAACTCAATTCATTATATTCTGGCAATCCTATACCATACCAAGCACAGAAATAAAAATAAGATGAGTATGAGCAGCTAGACAGCATGAAGATATCCATGTTTTTCTTCTACAGTGCAAATCTATGTTCTATATTTGAATCTCATAACATCAACTGAAAAAATGAAATTAAATATTAAAGGCAACAAAAGTGTAATCCAGAGTTTAAAAAAAATAAGTTACTACTATAGCACAAAAAGGAAAGCCTGTACTCATCAACATGATGCTATATATAGAGTGATTGACATCACAAACACTGCCTACTGAATCTGATCAGTGGCATTCTGCAAAGGATCATGATTCTACTATTTTGTTGCGTGTAGAAGCAATGTACAACAAAATAAAAAGTGAATACAACACTGAAGGAGGATGACCTGCTTAAAGAAAATATGATGCCATAATTTAGTTAGAAGTGGATTTGTCAGTATTTGCCATCCAAAATCTATATAACAATTAGACACAGCCTTTCTCAATACTCCCAATGATTTAAGCAGATCAGGGACATGGTTCATACAATGGTCGTGTCCTTAAGACAAACTATTATGGTCTACACAATCCATTGCACTGAAAAATTCAGTTCTTAGGTGAAAATAGTGCACTTAGGCATACCTGCCCACACAATTTAAAATGCGGTCAGATGACTGTCTATTCACATCTCATCTTAATGGATTAAATATTACTAAATTTCTGATTGGCAGCAAAAATGTCTGACCAATAGAAAGGTTTGTTCATTTTAGAAAGCAATATTTTCTTTTTAAAATGTTGTATCAGTCATATTAAAAGCACCTCATATTTGATATCAAATCTTACTATATCTGACTATCGAAAAGGTAAATATTGGCAGCTGTATCACTTATCAAATAATTGTCCAGACAGCTGCACCCTTACATAAGGTGCATTTGCATGGTTAGTTACTGGAGTCCATGTCTTTTTAATAAATCTAAATTGTGGTGTTTTCATTTCAGAAATTATTGGACAACTTTGACATATCAGTTTTCACATGACTAGTAAATATTCCAAATGCAATCTACAATGCTGGAAAGTAATACAGCTGCCTGTGAAATACATAGTGCTTGTTGCCACAAATTTCATACCGAGGAGCATGAAATCTGTCCAAACTATTTTGTTTGAAAACACCAGAATTCCCCACACTCCCTCCAATTTGGCCCACCAATTTTAAATAAAAGAGCTCGGGGATTTTCATTAAAAAGAATTATCACGGATGAATGATCAATCTTTGAACAAAATGAAGAGGCAATTCTCCATCTGTTAATCCTTACACCATAACTTCCAATTCAATCAATTCACACATGAGTCCTGACACAATGCACTTATAAATAAACTATTTAAATATTTATTTTCTTGGACTATGTTAGTAGCTGATCTTTTGTTCATACCAGAGCTCACTCATGAGCACCAATTTTCACAGACCCATGTTTAAAGATTGTACTTTAACAGTCTGTATTTATCTTTGAAATTCACTTTAAATCTATTTTATTCTTGCATTATTAATGCAAAAAAAATCTACCATAAGTTAAAGCGCTGGCATGCACTAGTTCAGTGTTGACTGGATTAAACTACTTGACTGCGGTCACTTGGTTTTATCAATTCTGCAACTATACCCTCACAAAGCATGCATCTTTTTACACTTACAACTGCCTGGATTTCTGTTCTAATAAGGCAACAACATTGAATTTTGGTCACTAAATATTGCATCTGTCATACACTGGATTAGCATGTGCACAGCACAATTTCCCGGTTTTTCAAATAAGGGACATCAAATGCCATAACACTCAAAAATCTCATTGCATCTAATAAGATCCTGCCTGATCTGTGAATCAAATTCTATAGTGATCTTTAAGATGTATTTTTCAATATTTTCCTCTTAAACTGCTGGAAAATTGAAATCACAATTTTTTTCAGTCCGGGACAATTATTATAGACTATAAATGTTCAATTTTTCATCATACAATGTTGAACTTCAAATTGATTAGACTGGCATGTCATCACATTTCTCAGGGGTCTCTTCTTCTCCTGTAGGTGCCTCTATATGTTAACAATGCTGATCATGATACTCATCCCTAACAAACTGATAACATTTCATCGTAAAACATGGAATGCTTCATTATCAGGCTTCACGCATGCTCAGATGAGCAATCTGCAACTCTTAAACATGCTGCCATGAGGGTAACAGAACAGAAACATGCTTTCGCTCAATATATTCTTGGACCTGCCTATGATAGATTGTTTAGAGTGTTTTAACAATAATAAATAACTAAGTCAGTTCATCAGGATTCCAGTAACTTTTCACTTGTAACTTAGAAAATCTTCAAGTTTTATCAATATAGATATTCACAGTTTCTTTAACCATTCACTCGGAGCCAGAATCAATACATTGGATTAATTTTGTTAATCTTAAATCAGATGTATCTGATGTTTCTGCAGGCAGAATTAACTGGTAACAGTTTCAAGACCCTCAGCCTACTCCTATCTGTTTGATGAATACCTTATTTTAAACAAAGTTCACATGGCACTTCAGTTACATATCTTCCATAAAAGAGATAGCTTACAGATTATTACATGCTTTTGTGAGATGTTACACTTACAGTACAATGTTCTAGGATTTATAACTGGAGTGTGTAGGCAGATTAGCGTGGTTGTTGTTTTTCCACAATGCTTCAGTAGTTCTGCTACAGCTTTTAAAATCAGTGCAGGATCTTGGTTTTGTCAATCGTGAATTTGCTGATTCGCAATCCTGGGGATCCAACTCAGCCTGCGGTTCCAGTGTCTTTTTATTTCTTATATTATATATATATGTATATATATATGTATATATAACATATATATAATTTATACATAACATATATTGCACACAATTCCCTCTTCGGCCTTGGTAATGCCCATCAGTGAAATCGATCATGCTTGTCTGTTTCCGAACTGTAATCACGCAAACCAATGCCTTTTTGTAGAGTTATTAATGAGTTTCTCATCTGTGGGATAAATTAAAGAGGTGAAGTTCCAGAATCTATACGAGCAGTATAACTTACATTAGTATTAATTGCAGAGGAGGCTCTAATCCAGCCTACCTGATATATTAGATTAATTATGCCATGGCTTCAAAGTGGGCAAAAACTCCCTTTCTGTGTCCACAAGACAAACACTAAAAGCATCATAACATATTTTGCTTCTAATTAACAATGGCAATAAAAAAGAGCAGTATTAACAAATACTTGTGAATGAAAAAAAATGACTGTCATTAGGATGAAAACATACACATGAAATAACATTTTCAAACCAACTATCTCAAATTAACATTGGTATAAATTCCTTCAATAGTTCTAGCTGCTGTCTTTCATACAATGGCACTGCACTCATGCCAAATGACCTCAGACATTGGAAAGCATTTTTGAAGGATCTTCAGATCCAAAAACAAGTTCACTTAAATTTGAAGAATTTTGTATTTAAAAGAAATCAATAAATGAAATACTTTCCCATTTCAGATACCCAACCCAAAGCTGTTCTTTCAATACTTCTGCTGTAAAAAAGTTATTTGAGCCATGTTTCATTCTCTTATCTTCCTGTCGTTTTCTGGTAACCAGTTCAATGAACTCAGTGAAACATTTCCCATTGTTTAACAGAAGAGGGGGGGGGGGTGGGGGGGGGGGGGTGAGAGGGAAGATCTGATCGGACAACCATACATTACCAATAACTGTATTAGTCAATGAGAGAGCATTCACCTGATCTAGAAGCACCACTGATGATTTTAAAATGTCCCGCCATTTCTGAAGTTCAGCGTCATGGTAACGCTGTTGTGACTCTAATAGCTGGGCCCACTCCACCTGAGACTGGGGCAGTTTGCTGCATGGAACAAAAGGAAAAATGTAAGAATAATTGGGGGGATAATGAGCCACTGTAGTGAGAACTAGGTTTGTACCAGCTGCTGCAGCACACCATGCAACACACAATTGCTGATGCTATCAAATAAAGATGGCATTATGATAAATGGTTTTCCACATATTCATTATAAAATAGATTGAGCAAGTATTTTTGACCCAATTTTTAAAAATTGCCCAGATCCAATGTAAATTCTAAACAGTACAAAACAACTTCCAAGTTTTTTTATAAAACAAAACAAAAAATAGTTTGCTTTGAATGTCAATTGTACAGTGCTTAATTTTTTAATAACATATAATTTATTTAGAGACATGAGAGACTGCAAATACAGGGATCTGCAGCAATAAGAAAACTGCTCGAGGAACTCGGCAACCAAACAGCATCTTTGGGACAAAAGAAATTCTCAGCCACTGGTCCTGGGATCTAATAAAGAAGAAAGATGACTGGAAAATTTAAGGAAGACATCACAAACTCCATCTTCCCCTTACTTTAGCCATTAGTCCTTTATCTCTCCCCACCCACCTCTCCCTGTCCCCTGGCACCACCCCAACATCATAGGAGGTGCAACACTTGTACCTACCCCTCCTCCCTTGCTAATATTCAGGGACCTACACAGCCCTTCCAGGCAAAGATTCACATACACTTCCTCCAACCTCGTGTACTACCTTTGGTGCTCCAGATGTGGCTTGCTCTACATCAGCAAGACCAAGTGCAGACAAGGCGACCAGTTTGCAGAACACTTGTGCTCAGCCCACCACATGCTCCCAGCTGCATACCATTACAACTACCCTTCCCATCTCCACACAGACTTGTTTCTCCTCAGCCATGTCCACTGCTATGGTGAGGCCCGGCCCAATGCAAACCAGAAAAACATTGTCTCCTATATTCCGCCTGAGTAGTCTACAACCCAATAGTATGAATACTTAATTTTTCAATTGCAAGTAACCCTTATACATAGTGCATTCCCCACTTTCTCTCCTTGCAGCAATCTAATTTCCCCTCTGTTTCTATCCACCTTCTACCTACAGGCTTCACCCATCATATGCAATTCCATCTGCCCTTCAGCTCACCCTTCATGGTTCCCATCATCACCTTCTTTACTTGTCAGATTCCAAGACTTGCATATCATCTTCCAGAATTAGTCCCTCGCTTCTGTCTCCACTATACCCGCCTTCCCACTTGTCTGCTTTCACCTGTCTCCCTCCTAACTCGGGTCCTCACTCCACCCCACCTCCACTGGCTCCTTCTGCCACCATCTTTCACCCCTACTCTGCCCATCTATCCCCTCCTTGTCTCACCCCTCCCCCTCTGCTTTTCATACTGGCTAACTTCATGCTCCACTCTCTGTCCTGATGCAGGGAGTTAACCCCAAAACATCAATAATTCATTTCCCACCCAGTCAGATGTTGCTTGGCCCACTGAGTTCCCCCGGCAGTTTGTTTTCTTGTTGAAAATGTATTTAACCTACAGTAAATAACTTTTGTCACCATTTCCAATTCAAATCAATCCCTATGACTCGAGGTGAATTTCCTGATCCAATTCCTTGTGCAACACTCTTTTGGGAACACTGCAGGGGAATTTGTACCACATTGTCACTGGGCTCTTCGATAACATGGTCTTAGTCCTGGCTGACTTCAGATTTTTTTTTGTCTCTCGTTTTCAAAAATACTAGTTATCAAATGGAGAGATTGAGTATATGTAGTATACCTTGTAGAGATGGGACATTTGTTTTCTCTTTTTAGTCTCTCTAGTTAACTGTTATCTTTAATGCAAAAATAAAAAATATTGATGGATGAATGATTTTAACAAGTATATTTCTGTCTCTAAAAAGGAAATAATATACTCCAAAGTCTGAAGAAACTAATGCCACACTCTTTCATCAGACCAATCGTCCCAACTGTACAGGAAACAGCATTGAGATGAGAGTTGTAGCTTCCTGAATGTATGTACTCTTTGTCTACTGATCAATATAATTTATGTATTTATAATAGTTGTACTTAAATGATGATTATTTTAAATTGACTGTGTAGTCTACAGTCATTATTTGTACATTGTGAATATGCAACATTTCTGATTACTTTATACTTCTTTCATTAACTGTTTGATTATTGCTCTAGTGATATGTTTTGCAATACTCTTTCAGGTTACTGATGCAATGGCTTAATTCATCCATTTCACAAGGAAGTTACAGTCCAGGAGATACAGTCAAAGTGCCATGTAAAAATATGGTGAATATTCATAACCCCCCCATAACAAGTCCCCTATCTCTGATTTCTTCTTATGATGTTTTTAAATAGCACATGCAACAGAAAATATGGCCAAACCAATCCATGCTGGTGTTTGAGCTCCACTACAACGTCCTCATACTGTTCCTCACGCAACTCAATCATAATTGTTTTTTTAGTCACATCTCCTTTATATGCTTATTTAACTTCATTCAAACATCCATACTGAGAAGTGCACGGACCTTGTAGTTGGAGGCCACTTTTAGTTTAAGGCAGAAGTCTGTGTACCAGAATTATTCCATACACGTCTGTGTGCATGATGCTTTAATGTGAGGCACATTTAGAAACATCATGTAGGATTGGATGCCTGTTTGATGCCACTTGCCCTAATTTCTACTGCATTTAAGAGGCTAAGGAATAGCAGGGCCTCATGTATTAAATGAGTCTTGAATTGAATGTTGAGGACTGCTTTGGAGTGAGTTAAAGAGTATGATTTTATGAGGCTAATGCTAGAGATGCCATTTCTGTTTTATTTTAAGTAATCCAATCACAGGAAAATGCAACAACATTTCTGTCATCAATGTTATGAGATATAAACTTATCAGACTGCAGAAGGAAAGCACAGTTACAAGTCCAGTACCGAATTAAGCTATTTATTTGGTTAGGTCTCTTTTAGGTAAGTTTTACTTAAGTATAAAACAAAGGAACAAATACCTCTCCTGGAGCCTAATTCCATGCCAAGTATTGAGATTCTGCGTCGTATACTCCAACATCCACAGCTTGTAAAACAGCATCATATTCAGAAATACTAGCAACACCAGGCTGAAGGAAACAAGATTTTTAAAATCATCACTCAGGCCAAGACCAAGGAGCCAAGGGATAGAACAGATATAATGTTCAATGCTTTATCATTTTATTGATTGGTTGTCGTGCAGAGATAAACAGATTGTGTTTAATACAAACATTTAATTGGAAAATCTGTTTGATTTGTTTCTGCTAAATAATATCATTCATTTCTGCTGCCTCATTGTCACACTGAGCTTTTCAATCATGATATTTGGTGCGCGTAAACGGGCTTTCAAAATCATACTTGAAAACAACATTTCCTGAATATTATATGCTGTCTTTCTCTCTTGCCAAATATGCAACCAGCATCCAGCATCCCTGGCACCAACTCCCAGGCAAGGGCATAATTCTGCCCCTGAGGCTCTGCTGATCTTGCACCTATCTTTCCCCACCCCTCCCCCTCCACTACATTCCTTCCTCTAGCTACATAATTCGTACCTGGTCAATCCTCTAACTTCACAATTTGCAACTCTCCAATCGTTTGGTCTTACATCTTGTGTGTGTGTGTGTGTGTGTGTGTGTGTGTGTTCACCTCTGGTCTTTGTCATAACATCTGGCTATCAAAACTCCCTTGAACTGTGACCTGCCATGTTTTGTTCTACCTCTCCACTCTATTCAGACCCTGTAATAGGTCTGAAGAGTCACGACTCAAAGCTTCACTTATCAGTTTTCTCCAGCGATGCTGCCTGGTCTACTGAATTACTCCAGCATTTTGTGTCAATCCTGGGGCATGGTTACATGGGTATCCATGGTTAAAACAATTATTTATTTACATGCATGAACTGCAACAATAATTTAAATCTGTAATTGAATCAGAGGCCTTTCTAATCTTTGTAAATAATGTGCTCTCTGGATAAATAGCTGAGCCAATGGAGAAACAAAATCTATATTGTTGATGATAAATTAAAATCTGCAATTGCATTATCATTAAAGTATGTGAGATCATTATATATATCCTAATTCTAGTCTTTGAAAGCTCTCAATTTGGGAACCATTCCTTCCTTTAAAAAATTGTTAATTTCGGTTTTCTATCCAAAAAAAGTACGAGAGAAACCAGGAAACTGTAGATCATCAAATCAGTTAGAGAATCACTGCGCTCCCTAGGATAATTGAAAATGTTCTACTGAATTGGGAAGGTCAGTATGGATTTATAAGAAAATGATTATTTCTAATAAACTTAATAGGCCGTTTTGAAGAGACAGGTAAATTAGTGATAGAAGAATATATTATTTTATGTTAATGATGGACTAGCTGTGTCCCATAAACCTCTCTGATGGGACTTCAACTATTCATCGGATTTACTGACCATTTGGATGATAGAATAAAATGTACGATCTCCAAATTTGACAATGACACCAAAAGAGGTGGTGGTGCAAACAGTGTAAATGGAAGCATTGCTATTACCAAGTTTTACCAAGAGACATTCAACAAATGAGAACAGAGTTTTGGTCTCACTCTCACTAATTAGAAATTGATGTTTGTTAATATTTAAGCTTCCAATGGGTTTTTGTTAACCAAAATTCATATGACATGAGGCAGAAGTGGGTACCTTGAATTACATAACAAGTGAACCATAGTCAAAAGCCAAAAGAATCGTAGGGCTAAATAAGCTGGTTGTGTCCCTATATTCCGAATCCATGATGGCAAACATATTTGTTTTAAATTATAGCAGGCATTTTTACTACTGTTTCACATTCTGAAATTATTATGTATTTGCCACATTTCAAGAGCAACTGCACCTAAAAATAATTATTCAACTTGATTTGTTTTTGAGACATCTGTGAAATATGCTAACAACCTACAGAAATATGTCTTTCCTGATCTACCAATACTTTATAACTGTGAGCATCCAGGGAGGACCATGGTTATAATCCTGTCAGCCTGGTCTCCATGATGTCTGATTTGCACTGAATCAGATGGGATGTTGGATGGGGAAATTAGATGAGGTTTTCTTTCTTATCTAAGATATGCCAACTGGTGGATTACATACAAGAATAATTCATGGGACTTTTAGTCATGGCTCACATACGAATGACAAGAAATTGAATAAAGTTAGATTAGAGGGTTGTCAAATTGGCGATTTTCATTTTCTCAATATAGACTGGCACTGTTGAGTGCCAAGGGATTTGATGGGGTGGAATTTGTCAAATGTATTTAGGAATGTTTCTTCAAGCAATATGTAGAAGGCCCTACGTGGAATAGGGAAAAGCCAAATCTACTCTTAGAAAATTGGGAAAGGCAAGTGCCTGTCGTGTCATTGGGCAAGCCTTTTGGGACCAGCAACTGGAGTTCTATTAGAGTCATCGAGTAATACAACGTGGAAACAAGCCCTTTGGCCCAACTTGCCCACACCACAATTAGCTTTAAAATAGTTATGGATAAAGACTGGGAGGGCCCACAAATTAAAATTAAAATAAGGGCAAGGCAAGCGGGGGTACGGAAGCTTGGATGGCGAGACAAATTGAGACTCTGGTCAGGAAAAAGAAGTAGGCATAGGACAGGTAGAGGTAGCTGGGATTGTGAAGCCCTGGGGGAATTTCGAGAACTAAGGAGCATATTTATGAAGGAAACCAGGAGGGTAAAATGGGGGTAGGAAACATCTCTGGCAGTTAATAGTAAGACTTTTATAAGTACATTAAGAGAAAGAGGGTTACTAGAGAGAGAATAGGGCCCTTCAGAAACCATCTCTGTGTGTAGATGCAGGAGATGGGCAAGGTTCTGACTATTTCTCCTCTATTTTTACTATGGAGAAGTACATGAAAATTGAGGAACTTGGGACAGTTAATGGAGATGTCTTGAGGGCAGTCGGTATTACGGTTGAGGAGGTGCTGGACGTCTTAAGGCACATAAAGGTCGATAAATCTCCTGGATCTGATCAGATGTATCCAAATACACTGTGGGAAGCTCCAGAAGCAATTACAGGAGCCCAGGCTGAGTTAAATGAATCATCTTTACACACGAATGAGGTGCCAGAAGACTGGATGGTGGCTAATGTTGTGCCTGTTTAAGAAGGACTGCAAAGATTTTAATCCTTGGAGCACAAGAAGCTGAGTGGTGGTTTTACAGAGGTGTATAAAATCCATCAGGGGAAATAGATAGGTTGAATGCACAGCATTTTACCCAGATTTGGAAAATCAAGAACCAGAGAATATACGTTTAAGGTGAAAGTTTTAATAGGAATCAGAGTGGCAATTTTTCACACAGAGGTTGGTGGTACATGGAATGAACTGCCAGAGGGAGTAGTTGAGGCAGGAACTATAAGGTTAAGGTTTAGGCTTATTATTGTCACATGTACTGATGTACAGTGAAAAAGTTTATTTTGCATGCCATCCAAACAGATCAGATATACCCTATATAGATACAATCAGTTCAAACTCAAGTACGATAGAGCAATGGGGAAGATACAGAGTGCAGAATATAGTTCACAGCATTGTACTGCGTTGTAGTGCATCAGTGTCTTAGACAAAGTCCCCTGTCCTCAATAGCGGTGAATTGAACAGTACCCTAGATTATGGAAGGATCATTCTGAAGCCTGATAACAATAACATTTAAAGAACATTTGGACAGGTATGTTGATGCGAAAGGTTTAGAGGGATATGGGCCAAATGCAGGAAGGTGGGACTAGCATAGACGGGGCGCCTTGATCGACATGGGCAAGTTGGGCAGAAGGATCTGTTTCTGTGCTGTATGACTCGATGATTCTAAAATACTAGAAGGCAAGCTATGCATTGGTATGTTGACAATGGAGTCACTTAATTAATTGAACATGTCAATAGAGAAGGATGGGAAGAAACCGGTGCAGTGGCTTTGGAATCAATCTCCTAAACTCTCTTCAGAATTGATAACACTAAACAGATCAACATTGAAACAAAAAAAAAGCAAACATTAAATATATGAAGAGATCTTCATTTGGAAGGTGCCATATCAATTCCCAGCAAAGGCTTGAAAAAAATTAATTAGCAATGCAAATGAGTAATTTTCCATGAACAAGTCACACATACAGCCTATAAATGAACAATCTGCAGATTGGCATTCGGTACAATAAACTTTTTTGAATTATCCTATGGTTGATGTTGGTATGAAACAATTCACATTTTCTGTATGAATTACAGCATGTTTATGCAGAATAGTATAGAGAATCTGAATTAGCTTCTGAGGCTGTAAAACTAATCACAATGTAAACTAGTTTTTTCAAATTAAAAATTGAACATCTGTTGCATTTTTGTAATTTTTCAATAATATATCTTCAGTTGAGATTTCAGAAAACAGCCTGCCCTACAATTCAACACCCTTGCAAATTATATATATATTTAATTGAAGCCAACGTTTAAGTAGTCTGTCCAACTGAATGTTAGTCCTTCTGTTAAGCAGGTATCTAATAGAAAGCACAACTTAAGAGACTGTGAAATAACTAGAGCTGTACCTTAAACAGATCCTAAAGAGAGCAGCAAATAGAAGAGGAAAATAGAGATCAGAAAGGAAAGTGTCTCTAGACATCCAGCATAGAGTGATTACAGTAGATCAATTACATGCTTGTTATCTCAAATGGAGGCTCACCAACATCATTTACTCAAAACATGCCAATCAAAACAAACAATGTCATAAACAGTGGACCTAGCTGAAAATCAAAGTACACCAATTTTTAAATGTGAAAATTTGACAAAAAATAAATGTATACATAATAATTTCAGCTACATTTATATGCTCTTGGCAGAAAATGGTCCAGAATAATATGTTCTAAATATCGTGACACACTCCAAATATAATAATTAGTCGCGCTTTGAAAGAGTCTGGAATAGCTTTGACCCTTTGAATAAAAAATACTAGTAGTTCATGCATACCCACGATTATTATGAAGGAGGACAATTTTTCAATGCCCAAAATCCCACACTAACAACGTGGCTGCATTCACAACAAGTATAAGTTGGAAATTAAATTACATTTTTGTAGCCTTGTTCAGACCCATTCTCCCATATTAGGCTGACAACATTCGTCAATGCTGAATTGTCCATTAAAAGTATGTTGCATTTTTAAAGTTAAAAAAATGACCCAAAATCTCCCAGTGGATAATTACTCTACAGATTCCTTTCTAGGCCACTCAAATTGCTTTACCTTACAAGACCATGATTCGTTAAGATTAATAGGCAGCTTATCTCATCAATAACAGGGTCTAATTTGTCAGTTTTAAAAGAGAGAAAACAGCAATTTCTTGAAACCAATGGGGAGGATGATGACAGACTCATGTTTTTTGCAAGGCTACCAGTGTAGCAGTTCAAAATTGTCCGGAAACCTTGGCCAATTTTGAAATTATAGATATCACCTCCTCATTTGAGATTACAAGCTGACACAATTTGAGATTCACATGCTGACACAAATTATCCTGAAATAATGCTATGAACATGATTTTACCCTTTTATGGTCATAAATCATAATGATCAATTAATTTGAATATATTCAATGTAATTTGGTATATACCCCCAGCAAATTCTGAATTTACAAATTGCAGAATTTGACCATTATCCACACAATGGCATAGAAATCTTAAATGACCCTTTCGCAGTTCGATGCAATAATTTTATGTGATATTTATAAATCTCATTTACTCCCGATTATTGCTTATCTTTATTTTTATTATAAAGCAGCTTCTGTTACCACTTTTAACCCAATTATACCCCAAGACTATTTAACAGATCCCAGCCACATATTATGCATCATTTGCATTTATGTCAATTTTCAGACAAAATAGGTATGCACCATTAAACACAACAAACAAACCTGGTTTGGTGCCTCTTGTTCGGTGATTCAGAGAGAGAAAAATGAAAAATACCACAACTCTTCCAAACTTCCAGGCATCTTTTAAAGGGAAGGGAATGTTTTCCAGTGTACAGAATTAACACTTTCTCAGCTCTTAAACTGGCCGTACACAGAGTTAATTGGCATTGAAATTTCACCATCATTTTTTATCAGATACTAAACAATATACTGCGCCTGACTTCTGTCTTATTAAGTGATGATGAACATATGCCTTTCTTATTGAGCCATGTGCCTACTCACAGCCTACAAGATGTATTTTCTCCTGTTTGTCTTATCAGAATATTTCAAAATATTGAGCAATAGCAATTAAAGATTCAGTGGGCTGAAATGATGCCAATCATGCATCAGTTCCTACAAATTAACCTGACGGTACATTGTGTGTACAGCATGGGATTGGGATGGTTCTTAATATTACTACATCTCAAGGAAACAGTGTGGTTATTATATTGGTTTGGTAATCCAGAACGACAGACTAATGGTCCAGACACAAGAACAGAAATACAATCAGAACAATTTAAATTCAATTAATTAATACAAACAGTTGGAATTAAGAATTAGTATCAATTATGGTGAGCATAAAACAAATACCATGTCATAGGGATCCATTTGGTCCATGACAGAACGTACGAACACCCAATTTGGTCTAGATGGTTCACAGCATAGGTTGATTCTCAACTGCCCTCTGAGGTGGATTTTCAATTCATTTAGTTCAAGGGCAATTAGGGATCGGTAGTAAATGCGACCTTACCAGCAACATCCACATTAAATGAAATGCAGATAAAATTAAAATCAGGGGAACCATGTCAGTTATGCTTGATTAGAAGTATACATCTCTGGCGCCTCTCCATTTAGCAGGGGAATCCATTAGGTTATATTAGAAACAAACTATGCTTCCATTTCACAGAAAAATTCCAACGGACATACCAAACAGTTTGGCTACAGACATGCAATATCACACACACAATTTTCTCAGGAAAAACACCTTATAATAAAGGTACTTACACAAAGGTTATGATGAGCAATAACTTGGAAACACTGTAAAGATGAATTCCTCCTGGAATTTCTTCATGTATGTGTTTTGTCTGAGTGGAACCTGTGGGGTAAATTAAAGCCAGATAATGAGACACAAGGAACTGCAGAGTCTTGTTTACAAAAAAAGACACAAAGTGCTGAAGTAACTCAGCAGGTCAGGCAACATCCCTGGAGAACATGCAGAACACTTTGGGTTACGCCCCTTCTTCAGATTTTGGTGACGGGAGGAAGCTGGAAGAGATGGGGGCAGGACAAAGTCGGTAATTTTTGGTTGAATACAGGTGAAGCTGTTACAGGTTAGATTGGCAGATGGTTGGCAAAGGCCAGAAATGAAAAGGAAAAAAAATGGGAGATAAGAAGACATGGATATGTATTTGACAATGTTTGAATGTTAAACCTGTAACAGCTCCTAGTAACCTGATTAAATTTTCCCTTGTCTGGCAATCTCAGAAATAAAACACAAAAGGTTTTTGGAATAAAAACTCAAAGCTAAAACAATGGATCAAACTTTTACCTGCCACATGTTTAATCCTCTGGCCCATCTCTTCGTCAGTTGGTGTAGTAACAGGACTGGCGGTTTCGTCGAGGTGTTGACCTCGCACATGTATGTGAGGCCGCTTTCTCCGCCGAATTGTGGATGATTTGTTGCTTTTATCTTTTGGAGATTGCCTGTGCAGTTCAGCAGCATATTGTTTCTCTACTTTTGCAAGCGCAATATCTGTGGAAAAAGCAAATTTGGAATGTATTCAATGCAAAGTACAGCAAAGAAAATTGACCTCGTTTGATTAAATATTAGGCAAAATCATGCTCCCCGCGATTACGAAGTTTCACTGAGAAAAACTGGCGAGCTATATCTGTCCTCTCACATTACTAGAATTAATACTAAGTATGGGTATGTACTCAGACATCCTGAGCAGAGGGGTTGAATGCACATCTGTCCTGTCAGCTCTACGTCAGCCATGGTTGGCACAGTTTCCACAAACCCAATCACGGTTCTCGATTGAAAAGAGATAATTTTATTTTGCTTAATGTTAACACCTTTAATCAAGCTCTATCACCTAAATACTTTTTTAAAAAGTAAACATATTATTTATTTTTAATAACTGTATATTTTAAATTATATTAATTTTTCAGCTACTTTTAACAGTTTCTGATCACCAAAGACATTTAAGAGCAGCTCCAAATTTCTTGAAAGCAGAGAGCTGTCGAAAGCTCCTCATAGCAGGTTCGGGTCAGGGCCTCAGGATCTGTGCCCTGCTGTTACTGGTTACCTCTCAGTTCCGTGGAGTGGCTGTGACAGTGAGACATGTTACATATTTGGACCCTCGGGGGTTCAAAAATTATGTGCAACCATTAAAACAGCAGGATCCAGTTAGTCCATTATTCAATGAAGAGACAAATCATTAATTACTGCTCATTAATTTAAAAAAAATAATAATCATGAAAATCTGAAATAAGCGCCTGTTGTAAATGCTTACTTCAGGCAACATGTCTGGAAAGAAAAACTGTGGTCAAATTAACTTATTGACTTAATTGCCTGCAACTACACCAATAATTTCATTTTCCATATTTCCTTAGGTCACTGGAGGAGGGCATATGACTCATTGAGTCTATGAGAATTCTCATCAGTCACATTCCACCATTTATGTCTGAGTATCCTATTCTCCCTCGCATACCCATCATTTCTCCATGATTCTCCTGCCACTCACCAACACTACAGACAATTTGCCGCAGTTAATTCAACTGTCAGCATGTCTTTGGGTTGTGGGAGGACACTGGATTACCAAGGGGAAATCCATTCAGTCATATGGAGAACATACATATTTTATATGGACAGCACACAAGTCAAGATTCAACTGAAGTCACTGGAGATGCGTGTGGACATTCAATGTAAAATTGCAGTACATGACAAAGAGAGTCAGAGATTTGTACAGCAACGGATACAGGCACTTTGTCCATGTCGACCAAGTAAAGATACTGAGCTAGTTCTATTTGCCTGCATTTGGCCCAAAACTCCCTAAATCCTTCCTATCCATTGATTCGTCCAAATGTCTTAAAAGTTGTAATGGTATTCGCTTCTACAGCATCCTCTATCAGCTCATTTCAGATAAGCCCTACAGTCTGAGTGGAAAAAGTTGCCCCTGAGGTCCCTCTCAAATCTCTCCCCTCTCTACTTAAACCCATCGCTGTCTAAATTTAGAAGCTCTCAGCCTGGAAAACAAGACAGATTCCATTTCATCCCTGCCCCTTATGATCTTGTTATGATCTTGTTATGATCTTGTACATTTCAATAAGGTTACGCCTCAGTTTCCTACACTCCAAAGAAAAATGTCCCAGCCTATCCAACCTTTCCTAGGCCCACAAGCCTAGGTAACATTCTGGTGAATCTCTTTTGCACCTCCTTTCCACCTAAGTGACATACTTTCTTATAGCTGGGCACCTAGACTTCACAGAGTACTCTGAGTGTGGTCTCACCAATGACTTGCATCATAACGTAACAACTTTTAAATTCAACACCCTTCACAATGAAGGCAAGCCAGCCATCACATTTTTCTCCACACTATCTACCTGACATGCCACTTTTAGGGAACTGCGTATCTGTACCCCTCGAGCTCCCTGTTCTGCCACACGCTCCAGGGCTCTACCAGTTAATGTGCAAGTCATGCCCTGGTTTAAGATACCAACGTGCAACATCTCACACCTGTCAGAGTTAAATTGCATTTGCTATGCCTTATCCCAGCTTGGTCTAGATCTTGTAAACTTAGATAACCTTCCACACTGTCTAGTACACCACCGAGAATTGTGTCATCCGCAAATTTACTAATAATATTAACAAGATTGATGCGGCCACAAATCGTTCACTCCTGTTGCGATAATGTTTATTTTCAATATTGGTAAATATTAATCTTGCTTGCTGTTAATGTGCTCACCTTCGTTTTAGAAGTATTATGTGAAGTTCTCGCACCTGATCAACAGTTAGTATCCTTCCAAAGAAACTACACTAGGAGATACGGAACAGGATCCAGTTTGGCTATGATGGCCACAGGGGTGAACCTAACTCTTAACGGTAAGGAGTATAAGTGAAAGACAGCAATTAGATGATCCAAGTCCAGCAGAATGCCTAAAATTGTATTCCAGCAATAAAATAGGAGTGAAATGGGAGAGAAAATTAAAAAATCAGAACACCACTGGAAATCAGAAACAAAACAAAAAATGCTGGAATTATTCAGCAGGTCAGGCAGCATCCGTTGGAAGAGAAACTTTTGGGATTACTTTTCATCAGAAATGAAAATTAAATGTTCCTCACCTAAATGTCTGAAGTATTCATCTAAACCACTCCAGAAATTCTTCTCAATAAACGATTTCACCAACCCCCAAGGCTGTTTCCTATACTTTAGTTCTGTTGATATCCTAGATACAAGAAGTTTATAGTTAGTTCATTACACAATATGTTTACAGTTTTATTATTTTGCAAAAACAAATGTTTTTATTTAGAAAATCAATCTCATTGCAACAATATGATTAAATTGTTTACCTGCTTAAATTCCCCCAAATCTGTGTGAATGAATTGGATCTTACCCTTGCTAAGATGCAAGAAGTTTGTTCTGTCTAGTGCCCATGAAGATAAATATAATTTGTAATCTGGTGACAAAATGGGTTCAACAACTATTTCATGGAAAGTGTTGATAATGCAGAAGACAGGCACACAAATTGCAGAACTCTCCCCATGCATATAGGTTTATGATGAATTGATGACTGTGCTTTGGCATTTGATAGATACATTTTTGAATGTCTTTCTTTTTAACATTTAAATATCAGGTGTGCATCTCAGAGTGTCTCTTTGGTTTTATCTACAGGCATTGGAAGGTATCAGAATTTCAGGAATGGGAATTGCTTTTACCATTTAATTGGATGAAGGCAGATGTGCTTTACTTAGTTTCGGTAATCATTAATACTCTGAATTTATAAAAAAATCTATCAATCTCAGTTCTGAAATCGAGAGAACTGGGGAGAATTCCAAACCACCATTATATTTTTTTGTGAATAAACAGTAGTAATTTTACATATGATGAAAAGCAAAAAATATCTTTCAAGATTATTGTTGAGGGATACTTTTCAGATCAGGGATTAATAAGAATATTAGTAAAGATTCACATCTTTACTATCTCCTGTGTCAGAACATTTAGGAAATACTGATTCTTTCTGTATTATTGGTTCAGTTAATTATCAGTAGTTATTTTAAGCGTTTTTCTATTTTTTGTGTGATAGTGTTTTGTCAATACTCTCCAAAGTTTTGAAGACTATCTGAAGATTTACAATATTTATAGGAGGATAAATAAAATGAAACAAGTTCATATTCGGAGTTTAAACTTCTCATATTACCAAATATTGGAAGAATAGAACATTGAGCAGTACAGCACAAGAACAGGTCCTTTGGCCCGTGTCTGTGCTGACCATGATGCTAAGACTATCTCTTATCTACCTGCACATAATCCATATCCCTCCATTCCCTGCATATCAATATGCCTATTGAAACGTCTCTTAAATGCCTCTATAGTCTCTGCCTCAACCACCCACCCCCAGCAGTGCATTCTAGGCATTCACTAACCTCTGTGTAAAAAAACTTGCCTCGCAGATCTCATTTAAACTCTGCCCCTCTCACTTTAAAGCTATTCCCTCTAGAATTTGATGTTTTCATCCTGCGAAAGAAGTTTTTGACTGTCTACCCTATCGATACCTCTCATAATTTTATATATTTCTATCAGATCTCCCCGCAACCTCTGGCATTACAGAGCAAACAATTAAAGTCTGCCCAACATTTTCCTGTAACTAAATATATCCCCTAATCCAGGCATCATTCTGGTAAACCTTCCATGCGCTCTTCCCAAAGCTTCCATATCCTTCCTGTAATGAGGCAACCAGAATTGCATACAATTATCCAAATGCGGCCTAACCTAAAGTCCTATTAAGTCGCATCATGACTTACTGACCCCTTATTCTTGAACTGTGGCCCCTGGTTCTGGACTCCCCCAACATTGGGAACATGTTTCCTGCCTCTAACGTGTCCAACCCCTTAATAATCTTATATATTTCGATAAGATCCCCTCTCATTCTTCTTGTGGGCAAAAATAAAGCTATGAATACCGCAACCTCATGTATTTGTAACACTTGCCAGATTTAAAAGTTGCCACTGAATGTCAATATTTTTCTGTAAAAATACTACATTAATAAAAACCCTCCTTACCTCAGCCTGCTTTTGTTTTTTGCGACCCGTGTAAGGCTATATCTGTTGATAGTGTAGAAATAATCATGATACGGAACATCATGTGTAATCACTTCTGCATCAATCACATAACATTCACTCTCCTGGCTGGCTTTGTACAATGTCTGTAACAACAATAACATTCAAAGGTTATAAATCACACTAATCATAATAGAATGATTGTCAAATGATATACATTGCCAATCGTAAGCTTATTCCAAGGTTATTCCTCCATAAAAAATGTCACCAAAGCAATAATTATTGAGTGAATGAAACCTGAAATTACAAGTTCCAAACTAGCCACGCTTTGGGGTTTGTGGAGTATGTACAGCATGTTTCAGTGCTTAAAGGCATTTATTATAATTTAACATCGATAGCTATCTGCAATATCATGAAATTGGAAGATCTTGGTGCAAATACAAACGGAGAAGAGGTATTGAGATGTCCAGGAATCAAAGGTTAAATTTTAAAATTGTGAGCAAGACTACATTTAGAGCTGACCTGTAATGTCGGGTTAAACAGACTATGTGAGCAAAAATGGAGTTGTCAGCGAAATTAGCAGCACCACATTTCCAACCCAGCTTCGGAAAACAAGTAGATATTTTCGAAGAATGCTTGGGCTAATTCAAAGGGACCAGTAGATCGTGAGGACACCTGCGAGGTCGCTGAGATAAGCTTTGCTTTCCCAGAGACATCCAAGACTAGCCTGGTGTCTAATAGGACACTTAACTCATGCCATTATGTTACCAAGGAGGATAGCTAGTTTGACACATAATCACCTGTTGCTCTTGAGATTATATAAATACATGCTTCTACCATGAGAGCATTCGCTTCATCTTCGGAGAGAGAAAAGAGCTTCACCAAAAAGAGCGAGAGAGGAAGAGCTTGGACCGTGGTATGTGCCAGTGCCAGCCAGTGCCAGCCAGTGCCAGCCAGTGCAGACAGGGGACTCGAATATGCAGAGGGGCGTGAGACCTGTTATTTTGTATTGTTACTTTATTGATAGTTGATAGTTTTTCTGCGTTTTACTTGTGTTTACTTTAATAAATAGTTATTTGTGCTCTTCATGATGTGCTTCCTCCATTCATTGATCCCTATCCTTGAATCCTGCATATATTTAATTACATGACCTCAATGGGAAGTCTTACCTGGGTCTCTGTGACTGTGGCAGTTTTTGGCGCAAGTGGATTTGAGAGAGCAATAGTATATAACATCACTCGAGTCTGATTGCCATTAACTTCTGTCTTCCAGGGATGACTAACCATATCTGAGGAGAAATGAGACAGCTTTATCAGTTATTAATTTTTCTACATTTCTCATCCAGAATGCAGGTATACAGCAGTAACGCTCATTGTGAATAATGTAGGACATTTCACCATGAAGAGTTAGGAAATATGCATTTCTGCCATAAAAGTAAAACAGTGAATTTTTGATAAAGAAAGTTTTGGTTTACATCTTAAATTAAAAAATGTGGATACATTATTTTTGTTTGCTCCAAAAAAAACACTATTTTTAATTCTTGTCTAAAACTTATTACTTCCTTTTGTCCATTTTTAAATGCCAGTTTTGAATTATTCTTTCATATTTAATTATTTTCTCCCATTAACCATTGGATGGATGTAAACGCATTACAATGCAACTACACTTGACTTATGTGCTTCAATTTTGCAGCTTCTGATTTCTCTCCCTTCAGTGCAGGAAAAATCATATGTTCCAATCAACTCTATTTCTGTATTTCTCCAATTGCGATAATGCATATAATTTAATTATAAATACCATAAATTCAAAGCCCCATATAGAAGAATGGAATGGATGACAACATCAAAATAAAACATTGTGTATTAATTGGTAAGAAGCTACTATCCCAAGCATTCCAAGTCCTTCAAGTTATCATGAGCAAATGACACAGATCTGTTTATAATATCAGACTAACTTTGAAACAATAATCTGGACCATTTTCTAATGTAAATGTTTTCAGAATATTAAAAAATGACGTGTAATTCATTTTCATTCTCCATGGTGATATCAAGGTGTGAAAGAAAAGCGTTTCCATCTCTTCTTCATCAAACATAAGAGTACTATTATTTGGATATTCAGAATACTCTACATATAATTGTACCAGGTTGAATTAAAGTTACTGTACCAGTGAACCGCCGTTGCTCAAAGAAATCTCGTAGAAACTGAGAGTCCGTAAAGAGCAAATCATATAGTTTGTCCACATTGACATGAAAGACCTCATTAATGTATTGTCGGCCATTGAGGTCTTCATAGAATGCTTGTACTTCACCTGGAATGAGGCAGGGAGTTAAAAATAAGATGAGACTTAAGTTGACTTTGCACTAGAGAACATAAATGATAGATAGTTGCCTATATATATATGTTTTAATTTTTTTTTATTTGGTCTTATATCCTAATATACAGGTACAATAGTTTAATAATTGTGGACCTATGAGAGAAAGCTTCAGATGGCGAGGTCTACAATAATTCAATCTAACCAGCTGCATGTTATCTTGGCGTATTCCCGGTGATTTCTTATTCATGGTTCTGAACACAGTCCATTTATTGCCAGTCCCCACTGATACTCCTGAACCACCTCAGTTCTTCTGGTGAAGATTCACCCAGCACTTCTGGAAAGTTAGGTCTAGACTTTAGATCAGTGACATCAGAGTAATGGTGACAATGCCCAAGTCAGGATGATTTGTGGGCAACCTATAGATGGTGGTGCTGCCATAGAGTCACACAGCATGAAAACAGGCCATTTGGCCAAACTAGTCCAAGCCCAGCAAGTGGCCACCCAAGATGGTCACATCTGTTCATATTTGACACATATCCTTCCAACCTTTCCTAAACATAATCTTTTTGAATGGTATTATTGTACCCTCCTCAACCACTTCATCTGGCAGCCCATTCTATATACATACATTCTATATACATCTGTGTGAAAAAGTTGTTCCTCAGGTTCCAAATAAATCTTTCCCCTCTCACCTTGCCCTTTTCCTTCTTAGTGGTAGAGGTTGTAGGTTAGGGAACATCCACTTATTAAGTTATTCTCTTGGGAAAATGAGCAATTAAAGTAACTGGCCACATCTTTACCTGGTAGAGTTAATTATAGTTATCAGTGTTGATATCCCAAACAATTAACACAGTCTTTTCCAGCTTAGATTTAATCTTACAGTTCAGAAGTAATAAGATGATTTGTTTTGAATTCTGTGCTGTCTAGTAATAATCCACCTGCACCAATTTCTGGTCAACATCACATTTAGAGTTTGAATATTTGTGAAAATCTACTCTTGTATGATAATTTAAAGTAGCTATTTTAAAACAAAACACTAATGTTTTTATTCATATTGATTATCAATAAATGATCCACATCATGTGTCAACTTTGGGGCTCAGTTTAAATCAGAAACAACCATGCAGGTCAAAAAACGGGTTTAAAATAAAAATAAAATTGCAGTGGCAAGGTTGTGCCCAATTTCTATTTTATTTATAACATCCTGCAAGTCACTTGTAAACATAGGGAATTGTAAAAGTAAAACAGTCTTACAAATATAGTAACTTCTAATAGCGTTGCTTACATGCAGTAAAATGTTCAGTTTATTTAGAAGGGAATTTCAACCCCATTTAAAATTAAAATTGCAAAATGTCTATTCGCCAACACAATCCTTCATTTTGTATATTATTCTATGCATGACTTTCCACAAGGATCGTGAAGGCTCCTGTCCAGTCCATTAATTTGAAATAAAAAGAAAATCCCAACATAACATTTCTTTTTGCTGGAGTTGAGAATCAAGCTGAAATAAACTTGCTAAACAATTAATCAGTAGGGAAAGAAAGTCAGTAGGGGAAAAGTCAGGGGAAGAGTCAGAGGAAGCTCTGTCTGTGGAAAGCTTAGGATGCAAGTGAATAATTCCACATGAGGAGCTTGGGGCGTATATTTAACTTGGGGAATGAAGGGATAAACAAAACAAACCATAGTGAGAGATATCTGCCATGTTATACCATAGACAAACAAGACAGCTTATGCATTGATTCAAAAGATAAGCTATAAATTCTGAGGTTCCGGTCCTGAACATGAATAACAAATTTGGGGATTTTATCAGTAGAATTTGCATTTCTAAATAAGCAATTAAATTTGACCATATATTTTAAATTGGGTTGAATTCCCCTAATAGATATTAAACCTTTCAAATATTTACGACACAAAAGGATGTATTAAATAATCTTAAATTCTCAAAATATTGTTTATCTTTAATGGTTCCGTACCTGTCTTCAGTTTTTTAAAATCAGCTGTAGTTAGTCCCACTGAAATGAATGGAGACAGGAAAAATGAACGTGAAAACAGGACAAAATCTTGTAATGAGTGCTAGGTTTACTCCAGTTTTCATCACATCAACTATACTTTGTATTCATAATTGAGATTCATTTTGTTAAAGTCTGGTGGGACAAGTATTCTAAATTTTATTTATGTGCATATTTCTAGATAATCAAAATAAACAAGGGTGCTTGCTGTACTCTATTTTACATGCAAAATTCCATGTATTTTGAAAGGTCTGACTGCTCTTTTCCATCTTATGGTGAGAGGGCTTAGCTCCCATGCAGTTTTCAAAGCAGATCAAGCTGAATAAAATTATGCAAAACATGCCTTGGCTAATTTAAAATAACTCCCGCAAAGTTCACATTTTCAGCATGATAGTCGATCAGTATGACATGTTTAGTTTAATTGGCCTGTATCATATTTACCAATGGTTGAAATCTCATTCTAATTATATACTACCCCAATCCATAATTTGGCTCAGACATGATGGTAAAGCATCGGATCATGCTGAAACTAATAGTAGATTCACAGGTGTAATGACATACCCTCGTCATGTGTTTCTGAGGAGTCACTCAGCTCTGTTGGAATGTCCTCATTATCATTGAAGTCCAGAGATGGAGAGTTTACAGACAAATTGATTTCATTCTTGCCAATGACCTGAAGAGCTGCGATTTCACCTTCTAGCTGACAATCAACTTCATCTTCTGCTGTAATACCATCAAACTGCAACAACAAAAATCAAAGGAATTCAATGTTCTAAAATCTTGGGAAATTTTAACAAATTACTAGATGGTTCCATTTGTTATTATCCTAAATGAGGCATAATCGTTATTATCATATTGAGGTAGCAGATGATCAGTTTGATATATTACAAATTTAATTTGCCTCAGCTTTTACAACTGATATCTATCTTCAAGAGAAGTCCGTTAGTTTTATTTTATACATCTGATTACTGATCCAATTACACAATCACAACCTAATTAACTTGCAATTTAGGCATTTTAAAATTCAAAATAAAAATAGATGTTTGAGCAAAGCTGATGTAATAGTTTTTTTTATAAATTTCCCTCGTCTTCTTTAAAAAATGAAGAACATTCAAAGTACAATTGCAGGAGTATTTTCTGGTTCTTCAGATGTGGCAAACCAAGAAAATATTTGCTGATGACTGGTTAAACAGAGGAACATCTCAGATGAGTTTGATCCTGTATTATCTGGAATCTATAAAGATACTGTTTCCTGCAAGAATCTTTAAATATCCATTAGTAGAAGAAATCTGTGTAGAAAGGAAATGCAGATGCTGCTTTACACCAAAGATAGACACAAAATGCTGGAGTAACTCAGAGGTTCTCAACCCGAAACGTCACCCATTCCTTTTCTCCAGCAATGCTGCTTGACCTGCTGAGTTATTCCAGCATTTTGTGAGTATCTTCAATAGAAGAAATCTGTTGATTTTCCTCAGCTTGGACTAATTGAACTGATTGTAGTGTCTATTCTACCAACCTGGCTGTGATTGTTTAACAACGTAATCCAGAAATAAAAGCTTGAATTTTGATTAATATTGAGCACCCTCCTCTGCAGGTTTTGAAGGTGTACCTGAAAGTACCCTGGAGGGTAATTGTTTTCTATTATCAATTATCAGATTTGTTTTAGTCTGACATGTCCAATGTAAGGTAAGTAATGCATTTAAGGCAAACTTAATTATTTTGATGATGGGCAGGTCTTGAGAGCTTGAACTTTTGGAAGAGTGAGGCATAAAGGGTGCATTTAGTGGGACGGTTTGGGATTCCATGCATGCTGGTGTTCTGATAGACAAAATAAAACCAATATTTATCACATTCTTCTAGTTTTGTGTTGTTTTTCATGTTTAGTTTGCATCAAGTGAGTCACTGGAGTTTGTTACATTAAACTTAAATATACAGGAAGTGAATGGATTATTTTTAAATTACTTATCCTCCAATTCTGGTACTTGAAATATGTTTTTCGTAATTTAACATTGATTTTACAATTTTAAATGCTCTGTAGAAAGTTTTTTCTTTCTCTGATTTGCAATGTTACTACTTGATGTTATTGAACTGATTTTCTGGTGGTGAATTAAAAACATCACATACTGAGGCAGGAGCTTCATTGCTCCCTGTCGAGGTTAGTGTGCTGTTTGTGACTGATTTCTTGTGCATCTGAGGACTGGCATCCGTCTTTACTTCTATGCTGCTTTTAGATGAGTTATCATTGACCTCTACTTCTTCCACTGGGATCTCCTCGCAAAACCTGTCAGATACAAAATATACAACATTTCATACAACAGCAAAATACACATATATATTGAACTAGAGCTAAGACAAACTTTATTTTCTGTTACTGTCTCGTAACTGTCTTTAACATCCCCACTATTGACTGGGACTTGCTCAGTGCCACAGACTTAGACAGGGCAGAATTGATGAGGTGTATTCAAGATGGTTTCTTGAAACGTGTCTTACTGATAATCGAATGTCTTGAAGTGACGAAGGTGATCTAAGAGCATAGGCGGTGGATATTGTCGCCAAGGTTTTGGTAAGGCATTTATTAAATTCCTCCCTGGTACGCTGATCCAGAAAATTAAGATGTGCAGGATTAACAGTGACAGTCATATGGATTCAGAACTGGCCTACTGATAGAAGACAGGGGATTGTGGTGGAAAGACAATTTTCAGTTGGAGGTCTGTGACCAGAGGAATTTGGGACAGATTTGGATTGTTTTCTCTGGAACGCTGGAGGTTGCGAGGTGACCTAAAAGAAGCATATAACATTATGAGAGGCATAGATAGGGTACATAGACAGAACCTTATTCCCAGGATGGAAATTCCAAATACGAGAGGGCATAGCTTTAAGGGATGATTATTACTTAGTATAATAATTATCACTTAGTACACAGTGTGATATATTCAATAGTCTCCACTCCTGCATGGTTCTACCAGGTCTCTTGATTTTATGTCATGGTAAATTAGTACAAGGGAAAATATTTGTTCAAAGGAAAGAAAATGTTTCCTTACCCCATTGTGTTGAAGTCATCATCTGGGGGAACATAATCTTCATCGTCACTGGTCAGACCAAGTTCATTTCCATAACACTGATGAACAAAGTGCCACAGCTCTTTGGGACAAAGAGGCTGCAATCAAGGGATTAAATCCATAATTTTAGTTTCATTATAAAATGAATGTAAAATCATTATACATAAAACATAACTGAATTTACAGCAATAGCTAGCATTTTTCTGATAACTATCTGATAGAATTTTTAAATGACTATCTCAATTTATCATATCTATTGAAATGTGTTAGGTACATACACAGCATGTTAATAATCAAGGTATATTTCTCTAATAACATCTGCTAATGCTTCTTGTAATCCTTCTGATAAATAACGTAGTAGTATAAATAATGTGGCATTTAGCTTTACTGAATATTCACCAAAGTATTCAATATGTTGATGTATTGGTTGCTGCACAGGGAAAACAAGCTTACACTGGCCATGTCTCAAAAAGAAGTGGAGGTTAAAAATAATTTCAAATATCGACGTAATGTTAAAAGAAAAACTGCCGGAAGTGGCGTGATAGATAATTTCAGTAATTTTCTTTTTCTGAGTCTAGTTATGCAATGAAAACCCAACACACTGCAATTACTACCTCCATTTGAAGAAACTGCAGGACCATTGCAGACAGAATGCCATAATTGATCTGGCCATCTCCTCACAACGGGTATTTCATCAAGTGAGCACGACTAAAACATACCACGCAAATTTGCAAATGGGAACGGAAATGTCCTCTTTAGTCTGCTTTCACATGAGACATCTGTCTCAATTACAGGTAGTTCTGCAATAACATGATAGGGATGTTCCTAAGCAATCTCACGTTATAAAAAGGCATGTTTAAAACAATTGTGCCACTGGGAAAAGGAGGGCTGGGGACCAGAGAGTTTCAGGCCTACAACAACAAAGTTACTTTTCCTGCAGGAATTTCAAAACTATATCTTTTTCAAATAGGTAAAAATGTATTTTTACGACTGCAAACTAAAAATATTAAAATCTCTTATGATTACAGCTGCTACCAAGGGTAACCATGAAAGTAACAAGCAATCTTTTGCAATACTGTATAAGCAATCACTTCTATTGATACTTGTACAACGATAGTCTATTAAGCAATGTAACATGCTAAATGTGGCCCCCTCACGAGTGAAACTTGCAGCTGTGTTCTGAAAAGACAATGGTGTCCGATTATTGCGGAGGGGTTACGTGTGAAGAGTTATATCTTTCAAAATTTACTTTTAATTCCAAGACAGCAATTTTTCTGATTGTTAACATCCAAATTAACTTTTAAGTAGTCCTCTAATTCCTGATCGAAATCATCTTGTGACTGATTCGGCCTGCCTAACACAAATAGTGTTTCCCAATTCATGAATCGCTTAATATCCAAGTTGTGTGGTAGAAACACACGTGCCTGAATGTTTATATTATTTTTTGGTTAATTTCATTACAATTGGCAGCTGCGTTTTCCTGAGGTTGTGAAGATAAATGGAAAATTCTTTAAAATGTTCCTCCAAGTGAAAACTAGATTTCCTTGTAATTGGCCAAATAACTTCTGTTCTTTTCCCTTGAAAGCATCACACCTGATCACTGACCTTTTTGAGGTGATGTAGCAGGAAAGGATATCTGATTCACTGTAAAGTTTCTAGTTACATGCTATGGGATATTATCTTCATATCCTAGCATGTTGAAATACTTCAATATATAGCTCAATTTTCAATTGATGATTACCTTATCAAGCAGTGCATTCTGCCAGAGTCTGAACATCATCATGAAGGTTCTGTCCCGGGCTCCAAAAGAAGTAAAAAAGTGCTGAAAACAACATGAATATAAACAATTAGTTCCACAAAACAGTAAATAAACGTTCAAGAAATCCAATGTCAAGTCAGTTTAATTATTCTCTGTAGAAAATCAGTTGGTGCAATCATTTCACTTCTGCACAATTCCAAACAATGTCATAAATTTTAGCCACCATAGGGTTATAATGTCAAATCCCGGCTCTGGGGGGGCGCTACAATTTTAAATATTCACAAATATTTAAAAATATCAATGTACGTGGACTCAATGAACATCTCCACCACGTGAAACCACCACTTTCCGGGACTCCAAGCTAACACTGGTTAAGCTGTCACTGACTTTATATTAAGGAAAACATGAAATGCTTTGAACCAGTTTGTGGCAAGGTGCCTTGGTTACCGGGGATTTATGTGTGCTCCAAATGCATGGCCCAGAATTCTCAATTCAATCCATCATGCATTTTTTTCCATTTACTGGTCATTGGCCAGAGGTTCCACAGAGACAGTGTGGACGTTTTGAGTACATCCTTGAATCTTTGTCTCTGGGCTCCCAGTAATTTCCTTCCAACACACAGCTCAGAGCCCATTTTGGGAATCTGGTTTTGGACATTCTGGTGTTATGGCTTACATAAAATAGCCAAATGAGGATAACAAGGGCTTCAAATGCTCGGCAGGTTGGCTTGGAAGAGGACACATCCTTCCAGTGAGTATAGAAGATCTTGCAGTGACAGCATTGGTGTTATATTCCAGTGCCTACATTAGGTAATGCAGGTCTCAGGACCGTATAGGGGGGCATTATAACTGGTGCAGTTTTGTGCCAGGTCAAAGGTTCTCATCTTTAAATATTATTTTACTCGATTGACAAAGACTTTGTTGGTGCATTGCAGGTGGTGGTCAATTTCATCATCTTTGTCTGCCTTTACCAAAAGGTAGCCTCTGAGACATGGGAAAAGGTCAACAGTTTCCAGGTTCTCGCCATGAACCTTTATTGTTGACCAGGTTGGTAGAAAAATCTGGTCTTGCAAATGTCCAAAAACAACTAATGCTCAGACCACTTAGCATTGCTAAAACAACAATACATGCTAAGTGCATGATTCCAAGTACAAGCAAACTCACGCTATTGGCTTTCCAACAATATCAGTTTATTGCATTTGACAGAACATTATTTTCAACCTTATTCCTTGGCTGAGTTATTCTACAAGTATTAATGTACAAATCTGTGTTTATATGTACCTTTTCAGTGTCAGTGCATACTTGGACAGCATTAGGAATGAGTCGGGCTGTTTTCTCTTTTGTCATTGAACAAACATCCTTGAGGCGCACAGTGAGCTAAACCAAACAAAGAAAACAACCATAAAACGATTGCCAGAGTTTACAGGACGTGGCAGCATAGGGACTAAGTTACTGGACTGTCAACCAGAATTGTGTGAACCATTGACCCAGATATTTATTCAAGTTCCACCATGACAGCTGGAGAATTTAAATCCAAATAATTAAAATAACAATATGCAAGCAGCAATTATGAAACTTCTGTACTGTTATAAAACCACACGTGGTTCACTAATGCTGTTTGGTGAAGGAGGTCCACCATCCTTACCTGGTCTGGCCTGTGTGTGACTCCAGACTTGCCAATGTGGTTGACTATTAACTGCCTGCAGTCAGGAACAATTATGAATGACAACAACTGCTGGCTTTACCAGCATTTTTCGCATCCTGTAACTGAATAATAAAAGTATCCAATTTATGGACGTACATTTGCGTTTCTTTTAAGCTCGGGGAAATTTGCTTATCTTAAACAAGCATTTGTCATTTCATATACAACATTAGGCAAACTGCTGGAATAAAAGCAGACATGCACTCTAACGATATGTAATTAATGGGATTATGTCTTATGAAAAGAAATAAACTGGAAAGTAAATTTATGTTCTCCGTCCCCCAACAAAAGAACTTCAGTCACCTCTGCTGCAGTGGATTACTTGAAGTCATCTAGATCTATATACAAAACCACAGACCAATAGTCAATCAGCCATTTTCCAATTCATATACTCAACCACAGGTGGCTCTCTAATTATGATACAATCCACATGTGCAATTAAATGAACCATTTAAAATCTAAATGAAAATGACTGACTTCTGATAATAATAATAATATGCTGAAAGTACTTAGAAGATCAATTCTGATGAAGGTTATTTGATCTGAAATGTTGGAATTGTTTCTCTTCCCACAGATGGTGCCTGACCAGCTCAATACTTCCCACATTTTCTGTTTATTTCAGATTTCCTGCATTTGTAGTTTGATTGGTCATTAATAAAAATTATATCCTCTTGAATGCAATGGAAGGGAATAAATGGGCATTAATCTAGGACATATTGCATCAGTATAAAAAATGTGGGGTATTCACGATTATATAAATTCAAAGCACTTATGGAGCCCGAATAACCAAACGTTGCTTTTAATGGAGTGAGTAATAAAATGAACAGTATTAAATGTATCAATGTACCATCACCATCCTACATACACGAGGTACAATTTACATTTATACCAAGCCAATTAACTTATAAACCTGGTCTTTGAAGTATGGGAGGAAACCAAAGATCTCGGAGAAAACCCATGCAGGTCACGGGGAGAACATACAAACTCCGTACAGACAGGCACCCATAGTCAGGATGGAACCCGAGTCTCTGGCGCTGTAAGGTAGTAGTTCTACCACTATGCCGCCATGTCACCCTTAGTTACTAACTAAATGAATTACAAATATTTGGGAAAAAATATTACACAACTAAATTTATAATATCATACAGATGACAATCTGTCCACCTGGCCACCCCAAGACCAACCAATTTATAACGCTGCCCACTGACACAATGGAGTTGCTAGTCTTTGTGAATCACAACCGTTATATTTTTTTGTTTGCTCATGACGCTCAATATAAAATGAAGTAAGAGTTACCAGTGTTTCCCATCTGAAAATGTTGCTGTAGAAACAGATCCAGTTTTCTGAGAGGTAGAGCCGCCCCTGAAGGAGGATGTCTCTCTGGAGGGCACATGAGTAATCTGGAAAATGTCAGGTCATAATAGAAACAACATGAGTCATTACAAATATTCATAAAATTACTCACTGAAACCCAAGAGCTAAAGCAATATATAGTCTAAAGGACAGCAGTATCCCACTTTTAAAGTTAGTCAGCACGGCTGACTCAATTCATTTACATAAGACAGTTGCACAGATGAAATGAATGAACCTACATTAAAACTGATCCGACCGATGTACTGTAAAAACTACCCTGGATACAAACAAAAAGCCAGCTTGTATTTATATTTTAGGAATTCAAAAGCTAATTTTGTTTGTTACTAATCATGTGTACTTTATCAGTGGACACATTAAATCTTAGCTTAGTTTAGTTTAGAGATATTGTATGGAAACAGGCCCATCAGTTCACACTGGCCATCAATCACGCATTCACACTCGTTTTATGTATCCTACTTTTTCATCCACTTCCTACACATTATGGATAATTTTAGAGGCCAATTAACATACAAATCTACATATCTACATTGGGATGTGAGAGGAAACTAGAACACCCGAAGGAAACTCCCATGTTCACAGGGAGAATGTGCAAACTCCACCTAAGGTTTGGATCGAACCTGGGTCTCTGGTGCTGTGAGGCAGCACCTCTACTGTCTAGTTATCTGCCTTGCACAGTGTAACAAGATCAGCTTTAAAAACAACTAACTTTTGAGGTAGTAATTTTGAAACTGCCAAATAACGATCTGAATTATGCTTTGAAATTTTAGTCTTCCAATAGAAATAAAATTAAAGCCTAGCTTTAGTTTAGTTTATTGTCACATGTACCGAAATACAGTGAAAAGCTTTTGTTGTGTGCTAACCATTCAGTGGAAAGACTATACATGATTACAGTTGAGCAATCCACAGTGTACAGATATATGGTAAAGGGAATAATGTTTAGTTCAAGGTAAAGTCCAGTAAAGTCCGATTAAAGATAGTCCGAGAGTTTCCAATGAGGTAGATCGTAGCTCAGGACTGCTCTCTACCTTTTGATGGGATGGTTCAGTTGCCCGATTACAACTGGGCAGAAACTGTTCGTGAATATGGAGGTGTGCGTTTTCACAATTACCTCTTGCCTGATAGGAGAGGGGAGAAGAGGGCGAGACATCCTTGATTATGCAGTGGACCTTGCCAAGGCAGCGTGAAGTGTAAATGGAGTCAATGGGAGGGAGGTTGGTTTGTGTGATGGTCTGGGCTGCATCCACAATACTCTGCACTTTCTTGCGGTTTTGGAAGGAGCTTTTCCCAAACCATGCTGTAATGCATCCCGATAAAATGCTTTCTATGGCGCATTTGTAGAGGTTGGTGAGAGTGTTTAGGGACTTGCTAAACTGTCTAAGCCTTCTAAGGAAGCAGAGCTAACTAGAGTTAGCAATTCAGAAACTAAACAATCAGCTTAAAATCACTGAAAATATCAGCATTTGTTGAGTTTCTAATGTGATTCCACATGAAGTCCAATTGAATGCAGGTTTGTTGGTAATCTTCCGCATTATGCTGGGGGAATGTCAGGCAGGTGCTTGGGGTGCAGTTTCTTTCCTTGTGAGTCTTTATCACCCAGCCCAGGGCACAAAGTCCCAGTGATGTCAGCCCTGAGTATTCAATTTGGGTAAATGTGGATATTGTCGGGACCGTGACCCTGGTCTCCTTGCTAATTAGTAGGTAAATTCTATTCCACTGAACTCAGTTAGGTAAATTAGATACAAATGGACTCCGGTTTAAAGGGGCACAAAACTCCATTCCCCACTGAGTGTCAATCCACTTAAACCTCGTGTCAGTTCTGACCGATTCTGGTTCCAGTGTGCATTGAGACTACAGAATCAACACCAATAAGATTATACACTTCCATTATATTAACTTGATTGATTTGTTATTACTTTATTCATGAGATGTCTTGCTCCAATGTATGTGATGAGTTATAGCCAGAGAACAATTGGAGAGAGAACCAGTTCATTGTTGTTGTGAAGAAAGGATTGTTTGTGACTTGGGTGAACTCAGAGATGGTGATGTTCCTATGCAACTGGTTTCCTAGCATTTATTAGTGGTAAGAGGCCATGGGCTTGGAAGGTACTGTCTGTGGATTACAGTGTTACTGGGGAACAACGTGCTGGGAGATGAATAACATTGTCTACATTACATGGAAAATAATAAGCAGACAGGAATAGATTATAAGCCTGTAATCTAAAAAAACACACTGCTCTGAGGAATTGACTGCTGCACCACCCTGGGACTATGACAGCCCTCCAAAGGGGAATTAAATTCCTTAGCTCTTATCCAGAGCAGGGCTAAAATGGAGGCTTGACACAGCTGAGCATTAAAAAAGTAGATTCATTGTGAAGAAATTTTGCTTATCTTCACTGCAGGTGAACAGTCTTCTCCCCAGGGGAGGGGAGTCTAAGGCATGAGGACATGGGTATAAAGTGCGAGGAAAATATTTGAAGGGAACCTGAGGGGCAAGTTTTTCACACAGAGGGTAGGGCGTCAGAGCTGTCAGAGAAAGATGTAGGGCAATGGCAAATGGCAATGGCAAAGATTAAGAGATATTTAGATAGGTACATGGATAGGAAAGGTCTAGGGAAAGATAGCAAAGAGGGAAATGGGCCAAATGCAGGCAAATGGAACTAGCCGAGTTATAAAAGCTGGTTGGCATGGACAAGTTGGGTCGAAGGGCCTGTTTCCATGCAGTATGACTCTATTGTTGATTCTGCCATCATTGACAAGTGTGACATTTGTATAGGTTTGTTGTCCCTTTAGCTATGTAATTACCCACTAACATTTAGTTAGTTATTGCATGATTGTTACTGCATGAAATTCATAACATTAATTTCAACAGAACTTCAAAATGTACAATATTCCACAAACCCCTGCAAACAAACTTTGATTACATTTCAGTAGGAATTATAGACCAAATCACAAATACAAAATAGTCACAGCAAAACTGCAGTATCGCTGAAGCTTTGAACTTGTTTATCTTCTGAAGAGACAATAATTCAATACTTTAGTCATCAAAATGCATCTTATTTACTGTGCAAATAATGATAAATGTGGCCAGTCTTTTTCTAAAGCATGCTTGTGAAAAGCGGCATAGTTGATACAAGTGGATGCTTATGCTTTACCAACAATGAGTCGTTCTGTGTCTGGCAGCTGCTTAAAGAGTTTTCTGAAATCCTCGTTCCGTTGCTTGTATGTTGGACTCAAAACCTGAAACATAAAAGCAAGCTCCTTTAAACTGTTTTCTTAGATTCTCGATTTGGAACACTGCAAGGCTTTCTTTACTGAAATATGAGCAAAATCTTACCATCGATGAGTATATATCAAAGATAATTTTAATGTAAATTGATGAAACCCACAGGACTGATCAGTTTCTTTGATGATTTAACAGTATTACTCTCCATTGACTTCTGTAGTGAGTAAAATTAGTTGAAGTGTAGAAATAACATTTGACACAAGCTGTCAACTTCCCGATGGCCAAGCTATACTACCCTCTATGTATTTCTTCCAGATCTAGATTGTACGAGGCTCACCTCATTGTAAACCAAAGGCAGGCCTACCATGTAGTCCCTGGACAATATTTAAAACTATACTCCTGTTACATGAATCTCAAGTTGATGCCATCAAAAAAGGACATTCTGACGTATTTATTGATGAGAAACCAGGTCTTAACATTTGTTTCCTCATAAAGAACAAACCGTTGTGTCAAACTAAACTGGATTCTGCCTGGTGTCCAAGTTTACTCCTACCTGAGGCATCTGCCAACCTGCACTTACCTGGGGTGGATAAGGAAAATTGAATGAGTTGAATGGCTATAGCTGGGAAAAAGTTTGGAGCGTGATAATGGGTCCGCAGTGATAGCAGGCTCAGGCAACTTACTGATAATGCTCTGTCCACCATTAAGGTCGAATACCATTTGACTAAAAGGAAAGTCAGGAAAGAGCTTCATTTTGTGTCAAAACTAAAAAGGATTTTTGCAGTTTTTAAATGTCTGTAATATTCAGAGATATTTAAATACTACTGAAATGATTTTAAAAATATATACTTAATGAAAAACATACTAATGCACTAACAAATAATAAACAAAATGAAAGAAACAATTCTCATATTGCACTTTAGGTTTGGAATCTCTATTCAAATGAATGGGCCAGATCACATGCCTGATTTGGTTAGTGTAGTCATGCGGGTTTTCTGACATGATCTGCATTATTGAATTACACAGCAATTCCAGCACTGAAGCACAATCTTGGATGCACAGACATCCGTCACGTAGTACATCCCAACCTTACAGTAAGTCTCAGACTTACTTACTAGTGGCAGCGGAATGCTAACAACCCCGCACAATTTAACTCAAGAACTCTGCAAACCAGACAAAGTTGCCAGGATGCAAAGCCAACAACAAACAAAGCCTGAAGAAAAGGCCCGAACATTCTGGTGAATTCTTCCACAAAATTATACAGGCTATTGCAGTGCTCAATGTTCTCAACAGATTCTCAAATAATTTTTGGAAGGTAATCGATATGTGATTACATAACACATGTATTAAGTTCTGGGCTTCTGACTGAAAATAATCACAATATTACCACACATATTTAGTTATGTTAACTTGCAAGATTAATATGTGTGTACTGTAAAATTCTGATTAAACAGTACAACATAAACATATTTCTATGAAATAGCTTTGATTATATAAAGAAACTAGATGGAAACTTGGCAAATATGTACAAGGCACATATACATTTCACATATGTACACTGAATACACCAGGAGAGGCTCATTCAAATCCACTTGTTTATGAATTATGTGAAATTTTCAGATCTTTTAGTTTACAATACAAATCCTTAACAGATATCGTATGGGATACATTGTAGCTACTTTATGATATTACAACCATATTTTACCACTGACAAAATCAATTGTGAATAATTGTGAGATACATTTGAAATGATTTTAAATCTCATGTGTTTCAAATCTACAATGCACAATAATTTATTCATTTCACTTTCACAATAGTAAAGGACAATTTAATTCCTCCTTTCTCCATTCAAAGAATTCGACACATCAAGAACCTAAGAGATAGTAAGTGAAGTTTTTTTCTCCAAACACAGAGATATGCAACACAGAAACTGAGTTTCGGCCCACCAAATCCACACCAATCATCAAGTACACATTTAGACAAATCCTACATTTAAAAAAATCTCACTTTCTTATCAATGACCCCCACCTACAGTATGCGCTAGAGCTAATGTATTTTATGGCCAATTAACCTATCGCCCCACCAGTCTTTGGTATGTCGGAGACAATGTAGCACCCAGAGGAAATTTCTGCGACCCATGGAGATGGTGCAAACACCAAAGGTCAGAATTGAACTCGGGTCTCTGGTGCTGTGTGACAGTGACTGCACTAACTGCATCACACTGTCACCTATTGCCAGAAATAAAGTAGAGGACACTAAACATGATACAATGTAAACAAGAGTAGTTAAATCTAAATTATCTGCGTTTGGAATACATTTGAACTGTCAGAACTAAAATAATGGTTTATTTGCTTTATACCAAAAATACCATAAATCAAAATGTACCTTAAGATTGAATATAAGTTAAAATTTAAGAATGGTGAAATAAAGATTCACATATTGTGTAGATACAGTAACTGAAAACCAAAAGGACATAAATACTCTGGGTTAGGATAGAGTTGAGCAGCATAGTAGCTAGATCTTTTTTTTAGTATGATATGGATCTTGCAAATTGCACAAAGACATGACCACTGAAAAACAAGCAGAAAGACCAATAACAATGTATATGCAAATTATATTTGTCCTTAGCTACTACTGTCCAATGCAGGTGACTGACTGGTGATTAGAAACAAGAAAACTGCTTTATTTTTCCTTCCCAAAACAGATGTATTGCAGCAACCTTAAGTATTCTCATGGCTAAAATCAATTTGAATTGACCAGAGTTTACCTTTGGGATACCTCTGATTTCTAATTATCACATTGTATAATATTAACACTGTCAGCAAAGGTTAGGTTGATACTAATGAGACAAATAAAATATGCAGACTTAAAGTCTATCAAATAAAACACCATCTCAGGATTAATCCAGTGATTCTTCAAAATTAGAGGATGTAATTATTCCACAGCTATTGACAATAAGAATACTTCAGAGAAATAATAAAATATTATTTTCCCGATTACTGCATGCAAGATTGGAGTAGAGTAGGAAGTGGTGGGTGAATGGGACAAGTGCCTTTCTTAAACATCTGAGACTCTGACCATCAACAGCATACATTTCAAGCACTTTTCTTTGACAAAAGTGCTAGAAATGTATCACTGAAAATAATCACAATGTATTTTCTCTAAATTCACTGGAAATGTAAACAAACCAATGTCATGTCCTCTTGCAGGCTGACATCCCCAGTATTGAGATTGTTGTCATGTCCAGTCAGCTATTTTGGGCAGTCCACGTCGTCTGCAGGCCTAACATCAGACACTCTATTCCAACCACTCCCATGGGAAGAGATTGCCCAGACAGACAGAAGAAAGGATAACGGGATTGCTCAAAGCTTTCTTGGAGAAATGCAGCATCCGACTGACTGCTGGGAATCTCTGACCCATCTTCACTCAAAGTGGAGAAGGAGCATTCAGGGTAGTACTGAGAACATCAAAGCCATGCTTCAGGAGAACAAAAAGGCCCAGCAGAAAGTGGGAACTACCCCAGAATGACCCACCCACTTCTCCATCAGCACCCCGTGCCCCAACTATGGACGAGTCTGCAGTTCATGCATTGGCCTTATTAGCCACCTCCATACCCTTACATTGGAGTGGAGCAAGTTATCCTTGATCCTGTGGGATGGTCTAAGAAAAAAAAATCTTGGAGGTGCCTGGTTTGAACATTCCATACATTTTAGATTTGCTTATTTGCTTTCTCTTCTGTTGATTCCATTTGTGTTCGGAATATATAGGTAATGTATGAGATATATGCTAAATAAAAGCAAGACAGATTACAGCAAATTCCATTTAACTGTATTTTTCTGTACATAATTCCAGATTCAGGTCTGATAATCAAAATTTAAGTTCAAATTCTAAATAAGTATATATGGTGATCAAACTAATTATCACAGCTTTCTCCTTGCATGCTCCACCTTTCACCACATCAACCTACATACCCTAAATATACCCAATAAGAAATTGTCCTTAACTCCTGCATCTGGTAGTTACTTACCACATGAGTACCTTGACCAAATGATTAGTTATTTCTGAGCCTGGACACTCAGCAATTTTAGGCTTTTTGGAATTATAGGGAAATAACACAGCTCAAATTAACACCAAACCAAGTTAGGGTTCCTGGTTTGTATATCCACTTAATTACTAAAGCATCAAAACCAGAATAAACCCCAAGCACCATCAGTGTCCTCTCCACTAATTCCATTCCAAATTAGCCATTTTTTATGTCTGAATTTGCAAATACTTCATCTGAATGGGTCTGCACACCGCAGGGGTAAAAACTAACTAGTTACTGATCTTTTGAAACTAGAGTACATGAGATATTTGAATATTTCCACAACTTCCTTTACCCCCATTATCTTCCTTATTTGCCTCTCCATTTGTAAAAATTCCCTCTGCAAACTCTTAAGCTTCCGTTGATGCTGACATACACATTAACGTGAATACTATCTACAATCTTAAAGTACAGGAGAAAACAATTCATGCCATTGTGGCTACATTGACACTGAAAGAGCCAAGACACATAGTTCTGCTTTTTTGTGATCTTCCAGTGGACATGGCAGTATTTTCTTTTCAAGTTTATGTACCACATGGCTTCATATTACATAACGAGAATAAGTCTTTTTTGGTGTTTATCTATGGATAAAATATTGAGATTGGTTCATAAAATCTTTTCTAATCTTTGAAACTAATGAGATCAAGCGCAGATTAAAAGCAGATCAAGATGATACAATGTCCAATTTCTGAGAGAGACCCTTACTTCAGGAGTTTCTGCAAATACACAGCAATTAAACCTGAATTTGCACAACCTTGACATCTTGATGTAGTGGGCACTTTGCTGACATTCCTCAAATTATTTTACCCGGAGTCAAAAGGACAAAAGACAAAAAGTGTTGGAGTAACTCAACAAGTCTGGACAATATGGACTGTCGGTTCAGGACCCTTCTTCAGATTCGACCCGAATTGTCACCTATCCATGTTCCCCGGTGATGTTGCCTGACCCGCTGAGTTACTCCAGCTCGTGGTGTCATTTTTTGTAAACCAGCATCTGCAGTTCCTTGTTTCTAATATGGTTCATGCAGGCTTTTTTCCCATAATTTTGATGTTAAGGTTCCCTTTTAAATTCTCTCTTGAATTTGTTAGTGTTCATCATGGACTAAGTTTATTAATATTACAGAAGATTGTGCCAGGTTTCAAGAAAGATAATAGTCAAAAGCAATGTAGGTATTCACATGTATAAATGTATCTATGACATCATAATTTCAGGATAGTAGTGGTCATTCATTTGTTGAAACAGCCTCAGCCTAAACACTAACAAAGCGCCTGACAGCTGTAAGAAGGTCTCAAAAAAGTCCAAAACACAAATATGCTTCAATTTTAGCAATAGAAATCATCCATAGAGAGGCTGGAATGATTAATGTCACAATAGAAATATCTAACAGATACAGTAATGGATGCTTTCGTTAGGCTGTGTTTACACATGCCATCAAGACATTGTTGGGAACTTTGCTTAGAAGGGTATTTGATATCAAAAGATACAGGAAATGCTCCATTCCAACCTTCAGCTTAAAGCACACAAATAAAAGTCTGTAATTATTCTTGCAGTTTCAAGCGTTGGTCATCAGACATGTACATCTATTGCATCATCTCGGTTGGTTAGCTCCAGTTTAAAAGTACTTTAAAGTCTGGTGTATACATTGGAGTTCTGGAAATTGAACTAATACTCCAAGTAAAAATACGTAATTCGTACCAAATGGACAATTATAAACTAAAAGTGGAAGTTATATACCACCAAGGCACATACACCAGATTTTAACAGTCCACTGGAAGAAATACTTTTTTGGTCATTAGTAAATGCAAAATTCTGGGAGTTTATCAAGACAATTAGGTAGAATTGATTGCAGTTAGGATGGAGATATGGATTTTATGAAGTAATCCATTAGAGAAGCATTGCACACTTGTGGTTGCAGATTGGAGTTCCAGCACCTACCAGCAGTCCAATCCACGAAACACATGTACAATGGTTATTAGTCTTCAATAGGGCTACTAGGTGGGACGGTGGAAAAACATCGTCCAACTCACCCCGCAGCAAGCACAACTCCTATCAACTGAATATGGCGCACCATCAGAAGTCGTCAAAGAGAAGCCTGCGTTGCCGTCCGCCTCGCCCTCCTCGATTAAGGAGGATACTTTGGGGTGAGTGGCCTTGGGTGGAAGGAGGGGAAGGAAGAAAATGGAGGGCAAAAGAAAAACATTTGAATTGTATCATCACAAATGGCTGATATCTACAACAAAACTGCAGAAGGTAAAAAGTTGAAGAACAACTTAAACCAGTAGCTTTTCAGTTAGAGCCGGTGTAAAAAATACGTTTCTCCCACCCTTTCACCAATCATTGTCTGTAATATTCCTCTTGATAGGTTTGTGTAAACAATGGCTGTGTGGAGCAACACTGGTTGATACAATTGTGTGGACGTTACTTGGGCTACAGCACATGGGGCTGAGGGCAGATTACCATTGACTGCTTTACGCAGAAATCCATTAAGCTGAACCCCCCTTCCAAACAATTCAGCTCTTTCACTGCATTTGGGCTCTCACATTCGTCCATCCCAGTCCACCTAAATAGATTATCAATAATTACTAGACAGATACTCAAAGCATCAAGGAAACTGGCAGAAAATACGCTTAAAGGATACTGTCGTTAAAGAGAACTGAAAGTCAAAAGGGATTACTCCTAATCCAAGATGCTGAACCTTCTGTTTTGAAAAACTTTGCTTGAGTTAAAAATTATTGCAACAGCACCTTATCCAAAATCTGCCTGTTTGTCACCCTAGTAGAAACCACCTGTGATTACTGGTACACAGACAGTTTGAACCAATAAATGAGTGTCATTATTGAGTCATAACACCAGAAAAAAACATTGAAGTCTATTAGATTTTTTAAATGGAAGCAGTCGAGTACTTTAAACTGAAAGTACATCGCAAGATCTCCCGTCCCCTTCAGACGTAAATCTGGGTAACCACATGATTTTAAATAGGTGCAAATGATGAGAATACTCTTTTACGATCATGCCATATGTTTGTTTCATTGCAAGACACGTGCTCTGTACCTGCAGCATTCCGAAGCTTATATGGGAAAATTACTCATGAGATGAGGTTTAAGTGTACAATGAAGGCAAAATGCACATTTGTGAACTTATTCGTTTCATGCAGTGAAGAAGTCACATCACAATTTTTTGACAAAACAAAGATGATGATTTAAAGATGGCTTGCCAGATGTCCTACAAAACTCTTGCCCCTCACAGGACGGCAAATTGTCTCATTTTCAAATTGAAAAATATATAGCAAAAGTATCGGTGCAGGAATCAGTGGGGATGTTTGCTCTCAATATCTTATTGAATAGTGTTGGTATCTGGACTCTGGCAGAAATTAGTGACCTGCATGTTGGGAACAGTAAAGGTTTCTGCTGTTGCTAATATTTCCCATGTATTCTGATCGATGCAGGTCACCACCCTTTCTTTGCATGGCATGATAATTGTTAATATTTTACTCTACATTCCTTGGTGGAAGTGGTTCCTGGTACTCTTCTCATATTCAGGCATATAAAGAAAGGCTGATGTAAAGCCAGGTCTGTGGTCACACGGCCATTTAGCAACAGAGCCAAAATATATCCCTCAAATTGCCAACAAGACAATCTATGAATTAACTATTAAGATTGGTAAAAAAAAAGCAAACTCCCATATCACCAGCTATCTTTTCGAATTGGCTCAATCTAATTAGTACCAAAATGAGGCTGAAAAATAGGTCTCTGCAATATTGCATGCATAACTTGATTGCCGCTGCTACTTGCAACTACAAATCTGTCCAATCATTCATTCTTTAAATCAATACACAGAAAAGTAGGTGTTGAACATTCATCATGACTGGAAAAGTAAGAAAAATGCTCAATTTAAATGGCAACAAGGAGTAGTGGTGGAAGGAACAGAGGAAGGTTCTCTCTCTTTCCCTCTCTCCATAGATGCTGCTTGATCTGCTGAACATTCATAGCAGTTTATTTTTAACTCATATTTCCAGCATCTATAGCATTGTGATTTACAATTTGTTTTCTATTTATTCTTCTGTTTGCAATTCTGAATGCTTATCTTTTAAACCCAACTCCAGATAATTACTGGCATTGCCCTTAAGCAACACAAAGAGACCTCAATCACACTTGGAAACATCATCATTGCTTGCTCCAAATTCTAATACTCTTTATCCGTTTGGTATTCCTACCAGCCAAATAGATCAGATTTGTTTTTGGCTCGAAGAGTGATAAGGAAGAAAGGGGTTTTTGATTGGTGGGGCACTGGAACCAGCACAAGGGAAAGTGGGAGCTGCTCCGCTGAAATGGCTTTCACTTGAATTGGGCGGGGAGTTGTGGCCTGACAAAGTGAAGAACTAGTGCTGTATGTAAGACATTAAACCAAGGAGTGATTGCTCTGGAATTAAATGCAGTTGAGGAATGCTCAAATGAGAACAAATATAGAACTTAAAGTTCAAAGTAATTGGACAAGCAGAGTGTTGCAAGCAGGGACAGAAAACATAATGATAATAATTCAGCCGCAAATAAAATGACAGAATGGAAAAGGAGGGGTGAGGATACGTCAGAGAATAAAGGATAATACTGGAACAGTAGTGAGAAAAGATCTTGAATCAGAAGATTGGAATGTAAATTCAGTCCGAGTAGAAATAATGCCCAGATCGTGCTTGCAAGTACTGGCAAGCCGGAATGGAACTGCCAATGTTTATCCGTTTAAATGTAAGTTGTGGACTTAAGGACATGCGTCAGATGACAACATTTTAAAACTACTGATTCCATATGGAGTTCAGTGGCACATATTACTGAAACAAAAGAAGGTGTCATGTAGGTATAGTAATTAAAAAGGCAAGTGGAATGTTGCCCCACATTGCAAAGGGAATGGAGTACAAGAATAAATAGGTTTAGCTTTGGCAAGAGTGTTGATCCTTATCTGGTAATGGTTTTCTTATTCAAAGGTGTTTTAGCTTGCCTTAGATTTGGTGCAACAAGGGTCCAAGGGATTGATTTTTAGCACCAGGGGCTTGACTTATGAGGAAAGATTGAACAGAATCTGCTTATGCTATGTCGTTAACAAAAAAGGTAATGTCATTGATATATTTAAATTCAAAGGATTTCTCAGGGTAGATACTATGAGGATGTTCCCCTTCGAGGAGATTTTTGGTGGAGAAAAAAAACACAAAGTGCTGGAGGAACTAAGCAGGTCAGGCTGCAACTGCGGAAGGAATGGGCATTGCTTATTGCTGTGCCTCTCATTTTCGAAAGCTCACCTCTCTATTGGACAAAGTTCAGAGTAGTGGCATTAGTCTCTCTTTCATTAGTTTGAGAACAATCATAAACTGAAAAGCTCCATCCTGACTACGGGTGCTGCACTGTAAGGAGTTTGTACGTTCTCCCCGTGACCTGCGTGGGTTTTCTCCGAGATCTTCGGTTTCCTCCCACACTCCAAAGACGTACAGGTATGTAGGTTAATTGGCTGGGTAAATGTAAAAATTGTCCCTAGTGGGTGTTGGATAGTGTTAATGTACGGGGATCGCTGGGCGGCACGGACTTGGTGGGCCGAAAAGGCCTGTTTCCGGCTGTATATATATGATATGATATGATGATATGATAAACTTCACTAGATACTGTGATCTGACATTATTCAACATAACTGGAAGATTAAATGCATTCCTTAACAATAGTGAGTAGTAAAAAATGAAACTATGTGTTAACTACTCTTAACCCAGGCATTAATTTGTTGCCCCTCGTTCCCTTGAGGATTATCAACAACAAAAATGCTTTAATATCCGTAAACATCCTAAAGTTCTTCAAAAAGGGAAACAAAGAAAGTTCAGAGTAGTGGCATTAGTCTCTCTTTCATTAGTTTGAGAACAATCATAAACTGAAAAGCTCCATTAATCTTCACTAGATAGATACTGTGATTTTGCAATGATGATACTGTCATTTTGCAATGATGTTCAGAGCAGTAAAATACTACTTAGTAAAAAAGTAGACTGAATTTTAAGGTGAAGAAAGCAGAACTTTTTGGGGAAGAGTTCTCTATTGTGGTTGAAAATTACTTCGCATTATTCTGACTTACTAACTGCTATAAAAGTGCTTACTTCTCTTTCATGTTCCAGGTTTTTATTAAAATGAAGCTACACAGCTGCTTTATTATTTTTAGAGTTTTTGATTTCAGTTTTTCAAATATAGTCCTGAAAAGGCAATGATGAACAACATTCATGAAGTATGCATAATGATTTGATACATCTAGGAACCAAGGGCAATTAACAGTTCACACGGTAGCGCAGCGGTAGAGTTGCTGCTTTACAGCGAATGCAGCGCCGGAGACTCAGGTTCGATCCTGACTACGGGTGCTGCACTGTAAGGAGTTTGTACGTTCTCCCCGTGACCTGCGTGGGTTTTCTCCGAGATCTTCGGTTTCCTCCCACACTCCAAAGACGTACAGGTATGTAGGTTAATTGGCTGGGTAAAGGTAAAAATTGTCCCTAGTGGGTGTAGGATTGTGTTAATGTGCGGGGATCGCTGGGCGGCACGGACTTGGTGGGCCGAAAAGGCCTGTTTCCGGCTGTATATATATGATATGATGATGATGATGATATTATGTGGATCTAAATTCCACAGGTGAGAAGATTTCCTTCTCTCGTGAACAAGATCCATTTTTAAAACAACAATTTGATAGTTTCTTGGTCAGTCTTATTTCAGTCTGGATTTCTTTAATTAATTAACTGTATTTAAATTACCCAGTTCCGGGTGGTGGGATTTGAACATGAGCCTTAATCCAGGCCAATGATTTATTAGTCCAGTAAGTAATCACTATGTTCCTGTCCCCTTCTAATTTGGTTAATACCTTTAACTTCTCGCCTGTAGATTCATTAAACTGCAGAATGCAGTTGGAATAGAATATCAGGTACAATATTGCTTATAACAAATATTCATACACACAAAGTAATTTAAGGGCATAAGGGATAGGAGTAGAATTAGGCCATTCAATTATCCGACCTATCTCTCCCTCCAAACCCCATTCTCCTGCCTTCTCCCCATAACCTGACACCTGTAGGATCGTTTAGAATTCAGCTACTGGGCACAGAAATGACAAATCATCAATTCTGAACTTGAGTGATTGACCACTCTACTTATTTCATTTAATGGTTGATCTCATATTCAAGATCAATCACTGAGTACAGATTTTGTGGTCAATTACAAAGATCATAAATATTAAGATTTATTTGTTATTTTTTAGTGCATCTTAACCCTGTCTAGCAAAAAGGAAAAATGCACTGTTATTAAATAATAAATTTAACAAAACATAATTACCTTACAGATACAGCTGAATTTTGAACCTTAGAGAAAAAATTCTAACAAGTAAAAATTTGATGATGCCTTGTTAGATTTTACAAACTCTGATCTGATTGATTTGGGTTGTTGAATAATCATTCACATAGGATCATAAGGAATTCTAAATTTGAGCAAACACAATTCTATAAACCTAACATTTCTCCTTTTTAGGTATAAATTTTACAACTGAAAATGGTGTTCGCACAATGTGCAGACAGCAGATAGTATTGCTGCCTCCCAGATCCAGCAACAAACCTCATCTCTAGGACAGTCGGAAGTTTGCATATGATTCCTATAAATGTGAGGATTTTCCCCAGGTGCTTCAATCACTTCCCACTCCTGCAAAGACCTGCCGGTAGGAGAATCAATGGCACTTGAGAAAGAATAGGGTACAGAGAAATAAATGATTTAATCAAAATAAGAGATTTTAGAGCCATTAATGTGCTGGATGGCTGCTTCGCTGTTGTGAGAAAACTCGAGATGATACTGGTATCCACAGATTATATTTGGGTGCTTTCTGAATTATCATAATATTCGCTTACCTCCACCACATTGCACACAATAAAAGTCAACATTATTGACTGAACAAGTAAGAGAGAAAACTGTTTTACTAATTATCATTCTGTTGATTCATGTCACATGAACACTGGTGACAAGTGAGTAACATAAGGAGGCATTGATAAAGGGAGGCACTGGAAACTCTGATTTTCTTTAGTGAGATTAATTTAAATACATTAAAACCTATAATCTGCTCAACATGTAAAGTATCCTGGACTCTCCTGAAACTCACCAAGCCCCCCAGTTCCAGCATTCTTTGAAACTCACCAGGGCCTGCTGCTACATAACCTTAAAACCTACTGGGTTGTCTGCGAGTTTATTATAATATGATGTAACATCTGAAAAAACCCTAATTAAAATTGTGTTGGGGTATTAAACTTTGCTAGTTCAACAACATCGAAATCTTGCATGTGCCAGATTATTGGAGTATTACAGTGCAGGCAGTCCCATGGGTTACATAAGGATCTATCTGCAGGCCATTAGTCAGAAACATTCATTTTCTCTGGGAACCCATGTCCTATTGCTTTGCATACACTAGCAATATTTCCATCATTTCCTTCAACAATCACCTTAACACCGCCTATAATTAAACTCATGGAATGCATACTATATCCAATTATTAATGAATACCATGAAACATTTTTTTATTGTTATTATGAGCTTTAAACTATATGGGAGAATTTGCATGAGGTAAAATTTTCATGTCAGGTCATTCATAACCTGAGGAGCACATTTAAAATCCAAATTCTTAAAATAAAGAGTAATCTGTCATTTTAACTGACCACGTGGTTATGTGCAATCACATGGTGGTTCTTCCTTGTCCACATTGTTGGATATTTTACATGTCATTAAACTCACCATCATTTAGGTAGCAAATCCTATTACATCATGTTAGTTATTATATACCAAGCAAATTCCCCATCTTTATTTAAGGTTGAATAAGAAACCTAGCATAGTCTGTGTGACTGAATTCACACAGGCTTCTCCCAGATATTTGTAGTAGCTTTGATGTACATTCTGTGGAAACTCTTCAAGTAGTATAAACATAATTCCTCCAATGTTTCAGCATAAGACATGCTTAAGTTGCAGTAGATCCCTTGTGGAAATTCAACCCTCTCGATACATCATATAGTGAATTGTTTGGTGTCAAAAGGGATCACCAATATGTAGCCCACTGTCTTCAGTTTGTGAAAGCTTCATTTATTACATATGAATTACATAGGATTGCTAACAAACCTAAAGACATTTTAGAATATTAGAAATATTAAGTAAGCTTGAACTGAGTGTTGGCTGTCAGTACACTATAATAGCTATCCTGCTGCACCACACAGTTCATGGTTTGCTAATTTGATTTTTATATATTAGAGAAAAATCTTAGAAAGTAGAAACATTTATTTACAAGGCCACACCCTAATAACAAATCCTCTGCTATTTTATAGCAGTTAGCTTGGGCAAATCACAATCTGGAGTATAATAAGCCATTTCTAGAATTGCATAATGTATTAACACAGAGAAAAAATCCCTATTTAACGTTAAAACATCTAAATTCTACTTAGATTAATTTAAATTAACATTTATTACTTGTGCAGAACAGTGTTTGGTTCAATGGTCCAGGTTCCTCAGTGAATGAGGGACGTGCAAATGTTCATACATCCTGTAGCAATACTTTATAACAAAAAATAGTTAGCATTTAACTCACTGCTGGGATTTCTTCATCATCCATATCTGGGTCAATCCAGATATCAAGGTTGTCTGGGAAATAACGCATCTTCTCCAGATACCATGCCACTGTTCCCTCGTGAGGCTTATAAGAGATATCCCAGCCAGGATTCAGCTCATTTTCAACATTCATAATTTACTCTTGGTTAAACTCAGACTTCTTAATCGAGTTCTCTGGTCAAATGTTTTTTGCTGCTACTACTTAACTTCAGTTTTAGGTCAGACGCTTTCTTTCCTCTCAATTTAATTATTTTTGCTGGTTACCAGTAAAGTTGGAAGACAGAATCAGCCTGACTCCCACATGCAACAAATTAGATGTCCGACTGCCTTGATTCTATGCGTATCCACTGTCCTATAGTAACCTCAGCTCTTGCACATCGCCAACCACAGATGTTTCCTGTCAGCAAGGAGGAAGAAAAGCTGTTCCAAAAACCTAGTTAACGTAATTTCACACAATTAAACAATGACTGTACAGTGTTGCTTTCTGTTCTTTTAACTAAAAAGGAAAGGATCATCAAGCTATTCTGATATATATAAGCAGTTCTGATTCCTCACTGTGGGAGGAGTTTGATATGGTTCCACAACCTGAACAAACACAGGCAACGCACATGTGCCAACTATTGGGCGATGGCAATTTTAACTATTAACCTGTCAGCAAATAATAAACTATGGGACCCGTTGGTACGTAAACAGACTCCATTCTCCATTACAATAACCTCTGTTCTGCTGTGACTCATTTTTTGTAAATTACTGAAAGGGAGATCTTTGGTATCCTGAATAATGAATTATCAAATAGCTAACGAGCATGTACATGCTACTAGGGTAACCTCCTTCACACGAGTCAATGGAGAGGCTAGAGTACCAGATGAAACTAAAATGAAACATATTGTTTATTGTATGGGTGTAAAGGCACCAAGTTCACAGGGTGAATGAACTCCAGTTCTAGTTTATTACAATCCAGATAAAGTGTAGCACTGGGTGCAACTGTTTATCTTTTCAGACTACTTAACCCTTGTGTACTTACTGTAGTTTCTGTGTGTAATGATGCATACTATAACTTTAATTGCTGATGATTTCAACCTTTTTACTCTGATTAATCACTTAGTTTAGTTTAGTTTAATTTACAGATACAGCTTGGAAACAGGCCCTTTGGCCCACCAAGTCCACGCCTACCAGCAATCACCAGTTCTATCCTACACACCAGCGACAATCTACAGAAACTGATTAGCCAAACCTGAATGTTTTTGGTATGTAGGAAGAAACCGAAGCACCCAGACAAAACTCACGCTGTCACAGGGAGAACATACAAACTCCATACAGACGACACCCATAGTCTGGATGGAATCTGGGCCTCTGGCGCTGTAAGGCAGCAATTCTACCGCTGCGCCACTGTGCTGCCCTTCATTGCACATTTTATGCTGTTTTACTATTTTCTCATTTTAAACAAACTGCATTTTCTGGTTTTAAACAAATAAACATTCAAATAGTTTATTGACTCCTATTATTTAAAAGTATACTCCCCATATACTCATGACTGTTTGCAAATTCGGCTCTACCTCCATCTACCTCCAAGTTTGCATATGATACCATTGAGGTCGGCCCGATCAAATTATGATGACATGGAGAACAGGAAAGAGATTGAGAACACATGGTGTCAGGACAATACATCTTTCTTGATGTTAGCAAGACGAAGGAGATAGTTAAGGACTTCGGGAAGCATGCCTCAATCTTCATTAATGGTACCAAAGTGGAAATGGTTGAGAGCTTCAGGTTCCTTGGCATTAATATTACCAACAATAAGTTGTGACCAACCATATTGATGTGACAGCGAAGAAGGCCCACCAACGCCTCTCCTTCCTTAGGTTACTGAGGAAATATAGCATGCCTCCAATGTCTCTCAAAAACCTCCACAATGCACCATTGAAAGCATACCATCAGTTTCGTCACAGCTTGGTTTGGAAATAGTTCTGCGCAAGACCGTAAGGAATTGCAGAGCTGTAGATCCATCACACAGACCAGACTTCCCACCTTTGGGTCTATCTACACTTCACAATGCCTTAAAAAAGCAGCTAACATTATCAGAACTTGTCCCACCCTGATCTTTCCATCTTCTTCCTACTCCTGTTCAGCAGAAGGTACAGAAACTTGAAAGTGTGCACCACCAGACACTTCTGTTATCAGGCTTCTGAATGGTCCTTCTATAAGCTGGGATACTGTCCAATTCATCTCTACTCCATTGTATACTCCAATAATAAACCTAAACTTAGTTATTAACCCAGTCACAGCGCAAAGACAAAAATAGTTTGTACATAGAAACAAAGTCAAACTCTCAAAAGTTTAAAGCACATAAAATATGCTTAAAATTAAACATTTTGAAAAATAACTATTTAAAATAAGAGAAAAATTATAAACTAATCTAAAATCATTTTCTTTGAAGAAACAACCAACAGATAAAGTTTCTCTTTCTTGGTCATAACCTTAATGAAGTGGGTCCTCCAAGAAGCAATCTAAAGTATGAAAGTGCTCTTCAACTTGTCCGCTCAGATACTTAATAGGGATAAGCTAGCAAGAAGGTGAGAAATGGCAAGATAGGTACATTATGCATTTTCATCATGAAGTATTATTATCATTTGTGATGAATATTTTTCATAGCTTGCCTTTCTGTGATTATTTTTCATTCACGTAGAATCCCCAAAGATGAAACACATAGGTAAACTACTTGCGAGATTTTCTGGCAAATGATTACTGGCAAGTGCGTAAAACCAAAATAGAACTATCACTTATTCATTTAAAAAAATACAATAGTCTGATTATAACAGAGAAGGACTTTGTACTCATTGTATCCATATAGACCATGTAAAAGCAATCTGGCAGTCGCTTCTCCCCGCAGTCCTGCAAATTCTTTCAAATAATTATCCAGCTTCCTTCAGAATGTTATCATTGAACCTGTTTCCACCAGTACACCTGGGTGTTCATTCCAGCTAACCATCTCTAAATCCCACTTTTAAAAATTCATGTCACTTTTGGTTCCTTAGACAAACATCTTCATTCTTTGTCACTTTGCTTATGACCCTTCTGCTATACGATGCAGTTTTGCACTTTTAATTCTGCCAAACTCTCAAACCTATCAGATTTCCCCCACAACCTGCTCACAGGTTTCTTCAGTCTATCCAGGCAACAAAATCCCTTCATGCTTGGAATCTATTTGGTACAACTCTTCTGCATCGTTCTTCACATCTTTCCAAAAATATGGTATACCAAACTCCAGCTCTGGATGGATCGTGTTTTATAAAGATCCATCTCGACTGCCACATTTTCTTACCTCGTGCCTCTATTTAAGATCCTATGTGTTCATTTAACCACTTTCTAAATGTGCCCTATCACATTCAAGAAACTAGGCACATGCAGACTGTTCGTGGGTTAGAAATGCCTTTTTTCAGATATATTCTTCAATGCTAAAAGGCTAAACCTCAAAATAGTGTTTTAAAATCAGATGAATTCCTTGCTTACATTTAAAACAATCCCAGCAATAGTTCGCTGTTAGAAGTGGGGATTAGGACAAGTGCTAGCTATCAAAATGGTATACAGCTTATTTAATAAGCGTCAACAGATATTTTGTTTTAGTGTCAATCAGTCCCTTCATGTTCCCTGCCAAACCATGGCTTCACTTTATACTAAGCACTAGCTCTATCACTTTTTCAACTCACTACCCTATTTAAACCACCTTGGAGAATCTTTAGAATCAGAGTGCTATGTGAAAAAAGGAATTGCTGAACAGCCCAGGAGTTAATAACACAATTATGTTTTTAGACTGCATTTACAATTAATGTGCTAGATGTACATTTGTGAGAAAGATCATTCATCTTGTGCTTCCTAAAAACCCTGTACAATCCGTAAAAGCATGAAATTATTTATTTAACATTTTTCTTTACCAGCTATAACATTCTAGTATAAATATTATGATACAGCTTTAAATGAAGAGAACAACTCTCCAACTATAAAACGTACTATATATGCATGGTTATATACAAGAAAATACCTCTATGGAAAAATAGAATTGGTATATTATGTCTTCTTTCAGCCATTATATTCAATTCACTTTGAAATACAATCTAACACTATAATTTCCATAGTTGGTTTTACTACCTGGAGAAATTGCAATTCATTCAATGGTTATGTTGATATTAATATTTAAGAGCAATTTTTTCACTCTTCCTTTTATAAAACATGTTGCTTTTTTGGACCCTCTCAAACACCACTATATCTGCGCTTTTGCTCTGAAAATGCCAGCAACTCCAAGCAATCAGTTCAAATCCACAAAGCGGACAATTATGTTAAAAGTGTGGTCTGTTGAACAATGCAGTTTAAGTTGTCATGCTGCAATAATACTAGGGTGTTTACCATTGCTGATGAGTCATACCATTCTTGGCTCAAAACTAAGGACAAAGATGGAAACACTTCATCATCTCTGGCACTTTATGTACAAGATTAATAAACAGTTTATTACAATTCCATATGGCTGACTAACCAGTTCAAATTTGAGGTACAGGTCCTTGGAATTTGCTCGAGCCAGCAATTTGTGTAAGCTATAAACATTTTCTTTAGGGGCATGTTGGACCTTAAAGTAGAGTCTATTTGAAACGTTATTAATACACTTAGTTGTTAATGATTTATGGGACTTTATTTTATCTTTTAGGAGTGAATTGAATATTTAATCACATATTCATTGGACAAGTGTTGAATCTTCATAAGTTAGCTTCAACTCCACAGAGACGAAAGCAAATCTAAATATCTACTGCATCCTCTTTATGATCACAAAAAAACTATAATGCATGTAATAGCTGGTCCCCATACATTTAAACAGGTATCTACATAATGTAAACATGTGGAATCTTCAGTGTCGATCTTTGTCGATAATCATTTTGTGATAAAGTATTCACAAACTGTTACATCATTCCAAATTCCATTTATCCAATCTACAGTATCCTCTGTCTATAAAACTGAACACACCTCTCAATTGTAATGGGAAAATATCCATTGATTGTGTCCATTCATGAGTATTCATCACATTACGCTCAGAGGCACAAATTGCACGTGTACTTGGCTAAATTAAATTCAGTGTTCATTACTTGACCTGAAGTAATCGTCAGTCAACTAAAGCTGGACCCAGGCTTGTCTTACCTCTCCTGTGAATTGCTTCAAATCAGTCATTTAACCCATGTTTGACATAAAGATTCATTACCAGCAATCAACTGAAGTCACACAGCTGCTTTGCGGTCTAGTTTCCCACTGAAAGGAAATGTATTTCCTTTGCCTATTATATGAACCCACCCAGCATTATTGACAGCAGTACAACAGAATATGTAAACATAGTACACTGTAAACAATGTAATGAGAAAATCACTGTAAACAATATAATGTGGTTGTAGTGTTTAATAGCTGAATGGCTGCAGGGAAGAAGCTGTTCCTGAACCTGGACCTTACAGTTTTCAGGTTCCTGTACCTTCTTCCCGATGGCAGGGGTGAAATAAGTGTGTGGCCAGGGTGGTGCGAGTCTCTGATGATGGTCTCTGATGATGATGGCGACCTTTTTGAGGCAGTGACTCCGGTAAATCCCTTCGATGGTGGTGAGGTCAGAACCCGTGATGGACTAGGCAGTGTTCACAACTTTTTGCAGTCTTCTTCGCTCCTGGGTATTCAAGTTGCAGAACCAGGCTGCGATGCAACCAGTCAATATGCTCTCTATTCTGCAGCTGTAGAAGTTCAAGAGAATCCTCTCTGACTTACGGAATCTCCGTTATCTTTTCAGGAGGTAGATGTTGATGTGCTTTCTTTATAATTGCATCAGTGTGCTGGGTCCAGGAAAGGTCTTCAGAAATATGCAAGCCTAGGAATTTGAAGCTTTTGGCTCTCTCCACCATCATCCCGACAATATAGATAGGTTTATGGGTCCTCGTCCTTCCTCTTCCAAGGTCCACAATCAGTTCCTTGGTCTTACTAACATTGAGAGCCAGGTTGGTGTGCTGGCACCATTTGGTCATTTGATCGATCTCATTACTATACTCTGACCTCACCATCTGTAATTCGTCTAACAACAGTGATGTAATCGGCGAACTTGACGATGGAGTTCGCACTGTGTCCGACTATACAGTCACGAGTATAGAGTGAGTAGATCATGGGGCTGAGCACACAGCCTTGCAGTGCTCCGTACTGATTGTTATTGAGGAAGAAGTGTTTTTGCCAATTCGACCAGACTGTGGTTTGTTGATGAGGAAGTCGAGGATCCAGTTGCAGAGAGATGCGCAGAGACCCAGTTCCGTGAGCTTGGTAACCAGCTTGGAGGAGATGATGGCATTGAACGCCGAGTTGTAGTCTATAAACAACCGCCTGAAGTATGTGTTTTTATTGTCCAAGTGGTCCAGTGCAGAGTGGAGAGTCAGTGAGATTGCATCCTCCGTTGACCTGTTGTGGCGGTAGGCAAACTGTAATGGGTCGAGTTTCTTGTTGAACTAGGAGTTGATATGCGCCATAACCAATCTCTCAAAGCACTTCACCACAACGGATGTTAGTGGCATCGGTCGATAGTTGTTGAGGCATGTTATCTTACTCTTCTTGGGCACCGGTATTATTGATGCCCTCTGAAAGCAGGTGGGAACCTCAAACGTCAGTAATGAGAGGTTGAAAATGTCTGCAAAAACTCCAGCCAGTTGGTCTGCACAGGTTTTGAGAACTCAACCAGGTAATTTTGGTTGATATTTTTGGCATAAGGAAAGAGCTGCTAGAGGGAGTAGTTGAGGCAGCTACTATAACAAAATTTAAAAGACATTTGTTCAGATATATGGATAGGAAAGGCTTAGAGGGATGTGGGTCAAATGCAGGAAGGTTGGTGTAGGAGCCATTTATGCTTAATTCAATTACTGTCATTGTGTTATGGCTATGTTTTAATATTTCTAGTTTATGTCTTTTTTGCCTGTTTGTGGGTGTGACTTGGTGCGTAATGGGGAGTGTCTAGATGGGAGGTGGCTAGCGTGGCGACAGAGGTTGTGGGTCAGTTTAGACTCGGAGGATGGTGAGCATACAGTTCTTTATCACATGCGCTCGCACCGGTTATATTTGTAAGAACCATACGGTAATAACTGCAAGAATTCTAGATATTGTTAGAAGAAGAAACAGTTGATAAAGTACAGAAACTGATGAATTACTCTATGATTTGTGCTACTTTAATAAAAAACAATTAATGAAGAAAAGAAGTTTGGAAGATTCGTTTTGTCATATCAGGGTGCGACGTGTGCGTAAGCTATAACTACATTTCATCCCCGAGAAGTAATGGCTATCGAAGTGGGATTTCGAGATGGTATAGAAACTGCCATTACAGTTGGAATAGTGTAGATGGTGCATCTTGGTCGACATGAGCAAGTTGGGCCGCAGGGCCTGGTCCTGTGCTGTATGACTCTGAGTGTAAAACTGCAGTGCTTTGAATTATTAATGCACGTGTGGTTTCCATGTGGATGCACAGCTGTCACACACTGATAACCATCAAAATACAGTAAATCCGCATGATAACGGACCATAGCAGGGGATTGGTGTCCATTATTGCCAATTATCTGCTATAACTGAGTAACATAAGTAGTAGAAACAAACAATTGCAGTTGCTGGTTAATACACAAAAGGACAAAAAGCTGGAGTAACTCAGCAGGTCAGGGAGCATCTCTGGAAAACATGAATAGGTGATTTTTCAGGTTGAGACTCTTCTTCAGACTGGTAGGGGCAACCATCAGTTGATCAGTCCATGATAAAAAGAGGTCCATTAAAACAAGGGTTTTAATGGACCTCTTTATAGTGGACTGACCCACTGATGGTTGCCCAGTGTATAGAATATATATAGTGTAATTCGAGACAACTTGTACTGATCAAAGGAAATAAAGATGCACAATTTCTTATTGGTAGTATATAATAACACAGAACCCTATCAATTATAAGAAACAAAAGTTGTATAATAAGAAACAATGTAAACCTCATTATTACTTGTTTCAGAATTGAAACTTATTTTAATGACAATAGTATCATAATATTCTATTTATCAGACATTTCCAGTCCATTTTGAGCCATCGGTAGAATTAATCATTTTGTCACGCAACTTAACATACAATAGACTGTGAATAAGTAATTGCTGATTCATTTGAATATAATTTAATCATTACGTTTATCTCTCCTTGTCATTTAAGTTTCACATCTAATCATCTGAATCAAAGCCAAATATTTTTTCCAAAACCATTCAAATATGGTCAATCCCAAAACATTTTCAAAAAAAATATTCATCTAATTATATGAAAATGTCACAAGATGCTTGCTACTAAATTCTTAAAGAGATTGTACATGATCTCATAAATTAACAAAAATAAAGACGGTGCTTACTCTCATGATGTGCTGTCTTTCATGCTAATGGAACATGGAAAGTTATAGAGAAAAAGAGAAAGGAGATATAAGATTTGGTTTTACAATACAGGCATGGTTCAAGGTATAAAGATAACAAAATAAAAATGAAACTGCATAACAAAAAGCTGTGTTTGAAGCACAAGGATCTGCAACACCAGCAACAACTTAAATTTCTGCTGGAGGGGGTGTTCAATTGGAAAGACATCCTCCCTTCTTCTGCATGAGATTAAGCTATTTTGAACAACATTCTGACTTCATAGGAATGGAAACATAAATCTGAAATTTAGCACAAAATAAACATTTCCACTCATTAAAATCAGAACATTCTCAAACGTACAAATAAAATTCTGGTTACAATAAAAAGGGACTCCGGGTCTTACCTTCTCCTTGAATATTTTTGTAAGCTATCGACATAGGTTATTTTGCAGGTTGTCTGGGGTGACTTGGAAAGAGTTGATGACTAAGATATTATGGTGTTGCCACCTTCAGTAGGTTTTAAGGTCATAAGTGATAGGAGCAGAATTAGGCCATTCAGCCCCTCAAGTCTACTCCGCCATTCAATCATAGCAGATCTATCTCTCCCTACTAAACCCATTCTCCTGCCTTCTCCAACAACCCCTGATACCCATACTAATCAAGAACTTAATTAGCAGCAGAAATTACATAAATTGGTAATTGCTTTATGAAGCACATGTTATGAGGAATTCGCAAGTTAATGGAAGGGACCCATCAATGATTAGAAAAATCAAATGCCTGGAACAATAAGAGTTAAGTCAGTGGATGGGAACAATTGACAGAGAACATATAAGACCCTTAAAGAGCTTGGGTAAATTAAATGGAATGGTATCTGAAATTAGGGATATTAAAATTTAGGGACTATAATTGGATTAGTATAATCAATGAAATAGAGCTGAACAATAATAAAGAAATCAATCAACCAGGACAATCAATGCATTGCTAAAGCTAATAAAATAGACTGAGAAAAGGAATAGTTAGGTTCAATCAATGAATTGGGAAAGTTAATGAAAAATAAATATCAGCATTTTCGATAGGTTAGAATATATAAGAATATATATTATCTTGTTTGCCTCCACAGAAAATCTTTTTCTTTCAAAAGTAGGAACTGCCAAATGAATTGCAAAGCTAAGTAATTTGACTGCCGCTAACAAGTATATTCTGGGTCAATAACTGAAGAACAGTCATGCAAAAAATAACATGATTAATATCAGCAAGAAATAAAATGACTACGAACAATCAATAAACAGAAATGGCATTAGCTTTTAATGTGGTAATGATTCCACTAGGATATGATACTGAAAGTTCCAAGCTCTATGCAATACATTCCTGCTAAGTAATGCCTGATATTTTTGTTTATTGTTTATTTTAGCTTTCCATCATGTGGAGCCCAAAGAGGTTGCTCATAGCTCATGTGAGACTAATTAGTTTAGTTTATTGTCACGTGTAGCAAAGTACAGTGAAAAGCTTTTTTGTTGCGTGCTATCCAGTCGGTGAAAATATTACATGATTATAATCAAGCTGCCCACAGTGTACAGATACGGGATAAAGGGAATAACGTTTAGTGCAAGATAAAGTCCAGTAAAGTCCGATAAAGATAGTCCGAAGGCCTCCAATGGGGAGAATAGTACGTCAGGACCACTCTCTAGTTGGTGATAGGATGGTTCAGTTGCCTGATAATTGCTGGGAAGAAGCTGTCCCTGAATCTGGAGGTATGTACTATCAGACTTCTTTACCTCTTGCATAATAGGAAAGGGGAGAAGAGGGAGTGTCAGGGACTATTCAGCTGGTATAAAGATGGTCACGGAATTTATGAACGTGCAAATCAATCCATTAATACATGCCATTCTATAAAAGTGTGAAACATGAAAATGAAAAACAGCAAATTAAAAAAAAAAATTTGAACACAATTTGCACCCAATGTGTCGGAGGAACTGCAGATGCTGGATTAAACCGAAGATCGACACAAAATGCTGGAGTACCTCAGTGGGATAGGCAGCATCTCTGAAGAGAAGGAATGGGTAATGTTGCAGGTCTGAAGAAGGGTCTTGACCCGAAACATCACCCATTCCTTCTGTCCAGAGATGCTGCTTGACCTGCTGCTGCTCCAGCATTTTGTGTCTATTTGCACCCCAGTTGCTTTTATTATTTAAATAGTCAATTTAATAACATGCACTGGCATTACTGCCACTAGTCTGAGCAGAATAACCTCTTCGCTCATGTCAATACGAGCCTGCTCTTTCATCATTCAGTCTATGGTCATTGCTGAGATAAGTAGAGGGATAAAATCAAAGGTCTGAAAAAATCAACCACAACAACCACTTCTATCCATTGTTTCTCGGAAGTGAGGATGTTAAATAAGGCTCAACCAGTATTGTCCTTCCTGCAATAGCACTAAATTCATTTTCTAGGATCAAACATGCAAAATAGTTATTGTTGCAAGATGTCAGAAAGAGGAAATAATGCATGGACCACTAAAGAGGTGTAATCCAAATATTATAGTTGTTATTTAGATGCTGAATCAGCACTAACTTGTTCTTTCAAATTCAATGTGCACTCAGACCTGATTTTCCAAAAGGCTTTGGATGCATATATTTTCAAGACAAGACCCATATCTTTCTGTGTAGAAAAGAACTGCAGATGCTGATATATATATATCGAAGATAGATACAAAGTGCTGGAGTAACTCAGCGGGTCAAAGAGCACCTCTGGAGAAAACGGATGGGTGACGTTTTGGGTTGGGACCCTTCTCCGACCCTGAGGCTGAAGCAGGGTCCCGACCCAAAACGTCAACCATCATTTTTCTCCAGAGATGCTGCCTGACCCAATGAGTTTCTTCAGCACTTTGTGTCTATCACTCATATCGTTCTGTTGGATAAAGACATAAATGAACACAGATCAAAGGTGTGCAGTTCACGCAGCAGAGTAGAGCAGCTTGCCTCAAAATGCCAAAGACCTGGATTCAATACCTCGGGTGCTGTATGTGAGAAGTTTGTACGTTCTCACAATGACTGCGCTGTTTCCTCCGGGTGAACCGGTTTCCTCCCACATTCCAAAGACATGAAGTTAATTGGCCTCTGTAACTTGCCTCAAGTATGTAGGGAATGGATGAGAAAGTGGGATAACATTGAATGTGTGTAAACAGGTATTGATGGTTGGCATGGACTCAGTGGGCTGGAAGGCCTGCTTACATGCTGTATCTCCAAATTAAACCAAATAGAAGAGCTCCACGTTGAAAATCATAGGCTGAAGAGTGAACCAGGTCTTAACCAGAAGATTGGGACCAAATTGCTATTCGGTAAAGAGCTTTATCGTGCTAGGCCACTGCCTGACAGGCCAATGTGTCCATCTTCCTTCTTTACCTTTTCATTGTTTTTGCCCGTCTGGACTCACACCATCACTGCTAACGTCTTCAGCTCCATCGCACCAAACATTGTCATATCCTGTTTCGCAAATAGCTGTCCCACACCTCCCCCAACAGCCCCCATCTCCAATCATGTCTGACTGCCTACATCTGTCCCAATGGAGAAATGCACCAGCACCCCAATTATTTGTCTCTTATCTTAATTCTTCGACCATCCAGCACCATTGATCATCTATTCAACCTCCCATCCTAATAATTTCCATAATGTACCTGATTCTTCCTCATTCTGGTCAATTCTCCTTGGAGACCTCATAAGAAGGGCCTGTTTTACTACAAATAAAGGTGGTTCTGATCATTAATGTGTGAAATGTCCTTCAGCAGTCTAATCAGAAAGTTGCTGCACTCAGAGTTTGGGTCGCTCTGATCTAAATGAATGACTGACCACACTCAAGCGGCTTAATGATCGAGTCCTGTTCGGTTACAATAGGTTCAAACAGAGCATTTCAAATATGCAGACATTGACTCCACCTGCAGAATTTGCTTATAGAACAGAACATATAATTATTGCATCTTCACAGGCATAAAGATATGATATTTCCAATTCTGTGCTCAGAGTTTTACATCTACTTAAGAAAAAGGCCATATAAATTATAGACCGACAAAAGGAGGAGCAGTAAAGTGCGATTTTTCATCTTTGAAGTATTCAGCCATTCCAGGATTCCAGGCTTAATCCTGTGCAATATTTTAATGACATTTAACCTGGCATATTCCATTAAATTATGAGCAATGAAAAATAAGGCAGTCTGTTTTTTCCTAATGTGACAAACTAAATGCTCCATTTATTATTTGTTAGCTTGACTAGAATTGTATCGAAAGGCCACATTCTTAAATACACCCCAACTGGAACTGAGTGTCAGCAATTACTAAGCATTTGATAATTAATTGGGCCTCAGGGTAAATTCTGAAATGCTGTTCCCAAGACTCTGGTGCAGATGCAGTCAATTGGATGTTCCAAAATTGAGGTCGCTATATATTTTATAATGCTCCTAAAAAGAAATGTCTTAGTACAATGAGATTATTGCAATTAACTACTTTAATCTGTAGTTATTTGAAGCAAAATGTAATATGCTCCATTTCATTGTCAGAAGGCTGAGCTAAATTCTCTCCTAGTTTTTAATTTTATGAAGGGCCAGATCACGAATCAATTCAACAGATTGCACACAAGTCTAAACAATGTACTTGTTCAACGTACTAATCAGAGTCATCTCTCTCAAGGAGCATCCTCTCTCAGGGGTACCATAAGGCAACAGTCACTGCTCTAACACGTGTGTAGAATATTAATATTTGAATTTACACCACAAAGTATGAACTCATCTTTCTTTGGCATAAGTTTGAATAATCATAAGCCGTGGTTTTATTGGTATAGCTCCAAAAAGGATATTTATTTATTTCTCAAAAGTACCCCATGCACCTCATTTTGCATAAACTGCATTTGACTAGTGTGTCAATACAGCTGATGGCTTTGTTTGGTAGAATGCCCGATCCTCTGACCTGTAGTTACTACCATAAACTGATGGCATTAAACTTGTTTGAGCTCTATAGATGGGGAGATTGGTGGTGACTTGCCGTTGAGTGTACTGGCAACCTTCCCATCTTCACACATCAGTCCCCCATACACTTGCTGTGCTGCTGACAGCACTCAGCCAATGTGTCAGGGCTGGTGGGAGGGATGGGTAGAATCTCTGGTGGTTTGATGCCATCTTCAACAAAATACTTCACAAGCACACCTGTAGTGAGAGAGGCACTGGAAAGGGATGGGTTCTCTGGCCCAATCTAGGACTTGGCAGAGGGGTGGATAAAACAGAATCTTTGTTGGGAAAATTAGGTGCCATTTTGCATGCGATTTTGCAGCTGAGAACCATACAACGGGCATCAAAAATCTGCTGGAGGAACCTAGTGGGTCGGGTAGCATCTGTGGACAGTAGTGGGCAGTTGATGTTTTGGAACGTTGGCTGGCCATTTCCCTCGACAGATGCTGCCTCAGTTCTTCCAACTAATTGTTTGTTGCTTCAGATTCCAGCACCTGAAGTCTCCTGCATCTCCAAGGATACAAAGCTTGATTCATTAATTTACATAACAGTCACATATTTTTAGTCTGATTACCAACTTAATTTATTTGCAGCTGATCGGCCAATGATTCTGTATGAAATGATGGCACATTGAACAAAAATCCTTTCACAAAGCCTCTCCAAACCCTTCACAACTCATCCTTTAGCAATAACTTTTCACACAAAAAGGAAACAGTGCAATTAAGCCCACCTCACCAACCATAAAGAATGCTGTAGATAACAAAGGTGCTATCCTTGATCCAAAGGATGCGTTTTCCCTCTGAAGCATTATCAGAGTCAACCTTGAGTTTTTGTTTGCAAGATTCATTGTGTAGCAATACCCTCTAGGATTTTAAATTAGTAGATCCAGTCATGATGTTTACAGAAGTTTGCAAGATGTCCCCCAAGTGCAGTATTTTGTGGACAGCAAGATAGATACATAGAATATTCTAGACACCAACCACACCTGTTAATTCCCATGAAAATATGAACAGGTTAAGGTTAACAAAACAGGAGCCACGAACAAAAGAAACCTGTAAGAAAACTATATTCAAACCTTACTGAAAAATGTTTTGATTACACTCAAGGAATCAGGGAATTATTAAAATGATATTGAATTTAATACTGTGCTACAGTATTCCATACGTTATGTGCCTAAAGGTAGGTCACAAATCATTTTGCTTTAGATTTCATACTTTAGAAATACAGCCTGGAAAGAGGCTCTTCAGCTCACTGAGTCTGCGCCAACCAGCGATCACCACATGCACTAGCACTATTCTACCCGCTTGGGACAATTTATATTTCACAGGAGCCTATAACCTACAAATCTGTGCATCTTTGGAGTGTGGGAAGTAAATGGAGCACCAAAGAAAACCCACACACTCACAGGGAGAACGTACAAACTCTGTGCAGCCAGCACGCATAGCTAGGATCAAACCCGGGTCTCTGCCACTGTAAGGCAGCAACTCTACAGCTGTGTCACTGTGCTGTGCACACAATGTGTAATGGTAAAATTTGCAGGGAGGAAATTTTTATTTGGATGCTTGAAGGATTGCTAAACAGTCAAAACCTGACATGGGAGACAAAATAATGTCACCTTATACTTTATCATTTGGATCTTATTGTCCTCTGCAACAGGCACAGGAGAGCAAAAAGAGGGATTCCCTTATATCGTTCCAGGTACAGGAAAATCCAGTATAAAGTCTCTATCTTATTTCACTCAATATTCCACAGAGGCAAATCATTATTGTCACCATTATTAGGTCACCATTATTTAAGGTAAGTTGGGAATCCAAAATGTATGCAAAAAGGAATTCCATTGTACTTAGGTACGCGTGACAATTTGAACCATTGATGAGTGGGTACGGAAAGTAAAATTGCACAACATTGGGTTTTTTTCAAATCAAGAAATGACATGCCTCAAAAGGAGACAGTGGCAGTTGCAATGGTTCTTTGAAAGAGCTGTGAAGAGCTCAGAGGAGCTATGTCATCAGTCCTTTTTTATGCCTTCTCTCCACTATCCTGCAACTTTGTTTGTAAATGTTTAGCAAGTTACTATTGAACTTGATTCCACCAATCTCAAGCACTGACATTGGTGGGGAGTTAGCTGTTACCTATAGAGCTTTATCTTGCTCGGCCAGTGACTGAGGTCCAACATGTCCTTCTTCCTTTAACATTCCATTTTTTCTGATCATCCAGAATTTTTCCATCACTCACAATATCTTCAGCACAACCTTGCCAAACATTGGCACAAACTGTTCTCCAATTATCCATCTGAAACTCCTCACCCCATACCCTTCACCATGTCTGGCTCACTACACCTACCGAATGCACAAATCATCTGGTCTACCACAAGTATCCCAATTATCTGACTCTCAACTCAATTCTTTGACCACCCCTTGTCACAGATTGTCCATGCAACCCTGTCATCCCAATCACCTTCAAGACCTATCTGACTCCTCCCTAATCTGTGCAATTCTTCACACAGATCTCAGATGAAGGACTGATCCCGAGCATTAAAATGCAAAAAGTTCTTCAGCAACACAATCCGAGTTGCTGTAATCAGAATGTGGGTGACTCTGTGAACTAAATGAATGACTGACAAAGAGACATAGTAATCATTGTCCAGTTCCAGCTACAACAGGTTCAAAGATATACAGTAATCAGGAATATGTATACTTTGGCGCCACCTAGAGACTGCGGCTTTTACAGCTGCATGGTCACACAAAAAGACCTGATTTTTGCAATTCTGTTCACACTGTCTTGCATCTTTTACATCTATTTAAAGTAATCTGTCTCAAGCACTGCTTTGCCGATAATGGTAATGCTCTGCAAATCTTCTGGGTCAAACACCAAGTACGCAATATCTGTGTCTTTGCCTCTTGATCCTTCAGCACCTCGTATGCTTCATTATTGAAATTAACAGAATAATACTATAATATTTTTAGCAAACTTTTATTAGGAAAGCTGGAAAAGCCACAAGGTGCTGAACAACATTCGATCAACATGACATCATGCATAAGTGATGGCAATGTGTGATTTTCTTAAATAGGATTTATGTAATTATTGCAAGATGGGCTTTGGAAATAAATGAAGAAGGCCTGCAAAATCTTCTAATTGTTACATGTTATCTTGTCGAGTTTGGAGCCATTAAAAAGCACAGCAATGTGTTTGCAGAAAATACAAAACAGATAGTTCTGTCAGTAAAAATACTATTCAGTTCAAAAGTTGTTTTTGGTTTGTAATTTTGAATGTACTTGGCCTATAGAATCCAAGATAAAAGAAAGCACATCACAGCTTGGCCAAACATTTAAAAAATCAAATTTTGTTAAAACCAGCTTCTATTTCATGCTTCTGTTTAACTTGATCAAACACAGAAATATATCTTTCCAATTATTGTAAACAACTACAAAAAAATCTATATTTTAAGAAGAATTGCTCAGCAATTTTGCATACATACATTGAAAATTGTTATGACATGATACTGTGTGCTGATTGCCTGCCATCTTAACTGTTTCTAGTCTTTTGTATCAAACTATAGTATTTAGGCATTAGATATCTTTACATGAAATGGGTGCAGACACACAAAATGTGTTCCTTGATGTTGTGTCACTTGGATAAAGGTTTCTAAGAAATCAATCATGCAACCTGAACATAGCTTTTAAATAGCCTTGGCATTAATGTAAACTTTAAAAAGCATTTAAGATGAATTTTCAGATTGGGGAATAAATACTCAGTGCAATTTAACACCCGCAATATTTACATAACATGCATAGGAAAGGAGATGCAACTAAACCCAGCCTAATGGCATTGAAATCAGGTAACATTCTAATGCAGAATATAGTGAAGCATAAATACTGGTTACTGTAACTATTATTGCATTCTTCAAGACATTAGTAAAATTCAGTTGAGCATTCATCATTCTATTAATTCATGCAAGCAAAGATGCATAGTTAGCACGTGATGCATTCTGACATTATCATTTCAGCATGCATCATTGGCATTCCTGATTATAATTCATTTTGTGAAATCATTGTAAAAATAGTCTTCATTGAAACAGTGGAAAAGATTATGGGAGATATTAATTATTAATTGTCATTTCAGTCTTTGGATTTTACTGAGATCAAATCAAGTTACAATTGGAAGTGAACATTAGAGACTGTTCCATAGAGAAGGCAAAAGAAAACAGCAGCTAAGTCATTCCTCAAAAAACATTAAAACGTCCATTAGAGCCAATTGTGTTGTGAAATAATTAAAACAAACCCTACATTAGAGCCCACGTGTGACGTGAGCCACAGAGATGTATTAATGGCTGTTCAAACTTGTGTCTGTATCAGTGCAACTTGACTTGATAGCTTGAGATAGCGAAGGAAATGGAAGATATCTGGAATGGATTTAGCCATCCTGCTGCATCAATAGATAAATTGAACCACCTATGGTTATTGACACCCTTTATGCTCTGTCTGTAATGCCCCAGGATCAATAATGCTTCAATACATTCCCCTGTAGTGTCTTTCTGTTGTGTCTGGTGCTACAGGAGGAAGGTTAAGCCAGTTCTCAATCCCATTTATTATTAAAAAAACTAAAGCTTTAGATTTTCCTTATCATAATAAGATGTCATTACAACACAATTGGTTAATAGCAAGCTGCAAGACTCAACGCAGAGTTAAGATTATTTGCCAAATTGATTTAAATGACTAGGACCTTTCACTATATTATATTGTCACTAAATTATTCATTTATGCAGTTAAATTTATACTAATGCTTGCTAATTTGTGAGCACATGCGATGATGAGATATTTAGATTTGAATAAAATCACTTACAGCAGTCAAATGGAATCATTTGTTTCTGATGGATATTTTAACACAAAGAAAACAGATATTAAACAGGAAGACTTACATTGTACCAGCTCTGGCTTTTCTGTAAGAGAACAAAGCAAAGAAAACTGTAAATATCAAAAGTGGAGAACAAAACATTCAAGGAGATAGCAGGATAAGAAAAAAATTACAAATCGTACCAGTAAACTGTCTTTACAGAATAATTTTAAGCCAATTTGGTTATCAGAAACTGACAGATTAGATTTACACTCAGCCCTTTCTCACTCTCCATTTAGCTGTAATGATTAATATTGAGTGTTTTATTAAATAGGCACTCTATCAAAAACCAGTGGTTATCTGGCCAGCAAATTATTAAAAGTGTCAACACAAAAAGAGCCACCTTAACCCTGCAATGTATGCCACATACATAGAAAATATTGCTCCATTCATGAGGATGGATGTTGTCAATGATAAAAATTCAGCATGATACAATCAGCCATTAAGATGAATACCGCCAATGACATATCTACGTTTTCATTAAATCATTGATTTCTAAGCTCTGTGGGTTGAGGTGGGTGAATGGTTAAATTCCAGTGATGTTCTTTTCCACCGGGATTGCTGACACAAATTATAACAAGATATTATCTGTCCAAAGAAACCAGGTGGGTGCTGACTTAGCTTTTTATATGAAAATTCAAATTTGCATTCTGGCTCAAAAAGACTGAAGAAGACAAATAGACATGTCAGTAACACTTCTGCTGTGATCATGGAATTCAGAATGACAATAATTGTACAGTGGTGCATTTCAATGGTAAGAGCTTAGCGTTAACAATATAGAACGCTGTACTCATATTAATTCAATGGGGCCTTTTTCCATTTTAACTATGGAAGTAGAACAAAAATCGACAGGTGATGATGGGGTAAATGATTTCTACAAATAAATAATAGATGGAAAAATCATCCATTTTGAATAGACATAAACACAAAGCATTTATTTTTTAATTTTTGTGACACAAGCACAATTAGTCCTCACATTTTAAATAATTAAGTTGCTTCCACATCTGTTTTGCATTATTTTTTTATTTAAAATGTAATGCATTTATCAAGGTCGCTATGGCAAAAAAGTTACCTAACAAAACAAAACTGAGGCACACATTAATTAAAATATATTAGCTCAAAAATGCACATTGAATGCAGACTTTTAACTGATAAAATTGCACACAAATATGCTGAAATTACACCACTTGGGTTACAACTAAAATGCATTGGCGTAATCACAAACTTCAAATTTCCAGCAGTATTCACCAGGAGTTAGATATATTACAATAATTATGGAGAAGCACCAATCATTTGCTGAGGACTTGAAATCATGCATGCTTCTTGGAATCAAAGAACAACTATAACAATAACCCACGTTTCACAATCTATACTTGAAAATAAATGTTTTGCAAAGATCCACGATGACTCAGGAACCTCAAAAGTTGAAACATTACATGCTTTCTCCCCCCACAAATTTTACAATCCATGTTGTCCTTGGGTTTTTGGTGATATCTCAACACCGGTTTAAAGGAAAACGGCGAAGGAATTAGTTAACATTACAACCATGTACCAAATTTCAGATTATCTATGGTGACTGTCATTGGAGATATGATAGCAAATGTAGCAAAGAACAAACCAGGAAAGGTAGTGCATCCGTGGCTAACAAGGGAAATCAAGGATAGTATTAAAACAAAAGATGAAGCATACAGATTAGCCAGAAAAAGCAGCATACCAGAGGACTGGGAGAAATTCAGAGTCCAGCAGAGGAGGACAAAGGGCTTAATTAGGAAAGGGGAAATAGATTATGAGGGGAAACTGGCAAGGAACATAAAAACTGACTGCAAAAGCTTTTATAGATATGTGAAGAGAAAAAGATTAGTTAAGACAAATGTAGGTCCCTTGCAGTCGGAAACAGGTGAATTGATCATAGGGAACAAGGAGATGGCAGACCAATTGAACAACTACTTTGGTTCTGTCTTCACTAAGGAAGACATAAACAGTCTGCCGGAAATAGCGGGGGACCGGGGGTCTAATGAGATGGAGGAACTGAGGGAAATCCAGGTTAGTCGGGAAGTGGTGTTAGGTAAATTAAATGGATTAAAGGCAGATAAATCCCCAGGGCCAGATAGGCTGCATCCCAGAGTGCTTAAGGAAGTAGCCTCAGAAATAGTGGATGCATTAGTGATAATTTTTCAAAACTCTTTAGATTCTGGAGTAGTTCCTGAGGACTGGAGGGTAGCTAATGTAACCCCACGTTTTAAAAAGGGAGGGAGAGAGAAAACGGGGAATTATAGACCAGTTAGCCTAACATCGGTAGTGGGGAAAATGCTGGAGTCAGTTATTAAAGATGTGATAGCATCACATTTGGAAAGTGGTGAAATCATCGGACAAAGTCAGCATGGATTTACAAAAGGCAAATCATGTCTGACGAATCTTATAGAATTTTTCGAGGATGTAACTAGTAGAGTGAATAAGGGAGAACCAGTCGATGTGTTGTATCTGGACTTTCAGAAGACCTTCGACAAGGTCCCACATAGGAGATTGGTGTACAAACTTAAAGCACACGGTATTGAGGGTTCAGTGTTGAGGTGGATAGAAAATTGGTTGGCGGACAGGAAGCAAAGAGTAGGAATAAATGGGTCTTTTTCGAATGGCAGGCAGTGACTAGTGGGGTACCGCAAGGCTCAGTGCTGGGACCCCAGTTATTTACAGTGTATATTAATGATTTGGACGAGGGAATTGAATGCAACATCTCAAAGTTTGCGGATGACACGAAGCTGGGTGGCTGTGTTAGCTGCGAGGAGGATGCTAGGGGGCTGCAGAGTGACTTGGATAGATTGGGCGAGTGGGCAAATGCATGGCAGATGCAATATAATGTGGATAAATGTGAGGTTATCCACTTTGGCGGCAAGAACAGGAAAGCAGAGTATTACCTGAATGGTGACCGATTGGGAGAAGGGGAGATGCAACGTGACCTGGGTGTCATGGTGCACCAGTCATTGAAGGCAAGCGTGCAGGTGCAGCAGGCAGTGAAGAAGGCGAATGGTATGTTGGCATTCATAGCAAGAGGATTTGAGTTTAGGAGCAGGGAGGTTCTACTGCAGTTGTACAGGGCATTGGTGAGACCGCACCTGGAGTATTGTGTGCAGTTTTGGTCTCCTAATCTGAGGAAAGACGTTCTTGCCTTAGAGGGAGTACAGAGAAGGTTCACCAGATTGATCCCTGGGATGGCAGGACTTTCATATGAAGAAAGACTGGATAGACTAGGCTTGTACTCGCTGGAATTTAGAAGACTGAGGGGGGATCTTATAGAAACATATAAAATTCTTAAGGGGTTGGAGAGGCTAGATGCGGGAAGATTGTTCCCGATGTTGGGGGAGTCCAGAACCAGGGTTCACAGCTTAAGGATAAGGGGGAAGTCTTTTAGAACCGAGATGAGAAAACATTTCTTCACACAGAGAGTGGTGAGTCTGTGGAATTCTCTGCCACAGAAGGTAGTTGAGGCCAGTTCATTGGCTATATTTAAGAGGGAGTTAGATGTGGCCCTTGTGGCTAAAGGGATCAGGGGGTATGGAGAGAAGGCAGGTACAGGTTACTGAGCTGGATGATCAGCCATGATCATATTGAATGGCAGTGCAGGCTCAAAGGGCCGAATGGCCTACTCCTGCACCTATTTTCTATGTTTCTATGTTTCTAGCCTTATTTCGATAAATATAAATACATCAAGATTTTCCTTTTAACTGCAAAAGACTAGACAATAATGGTTTACAAAGAAAAAAGTGTTGCAAGAGGTCAAACCCACCATCTGAGCTGCAACAATGAGAACAAAGGCTACCTTTTGTTGCCATACAGAAGTAAAACAGGAAAATGAAAAATCAAATGAAATTAGAAATCAAAGAGATAATATGAAATTAAATTATCACGGAATAAAATATCAAATTATGAAACATTTTACAGATACATTATTAAGAAAAAGGAAGTTTGGATAGGAATAGGGTCATCAAGAGATAAATAAGCCAATACTACAGAAAACAATAGCACGATAACAAAAATAATAAAATCATTATTTGATTTTAGTATTTGCCAATAAATAAAAACATGATTATGATTTTGGATGATGAGTTGAGCAATAAAATTAATATACCAAAAAGAGGTTAAATGTTTATTTAAAATAATAATACTCAAAACTCCTGGACACTATCCTTATATATATATTAAAAGAATCTAGGGAAGAAATAAGTCATTACCAAGCAAATTTAATCATTCATTACAAAAAGGTGTGGTGTCAGAGCATCGATGAATAACAAATATTCCAGCTACATCTATGAAGGGAAATTAAACATGTCCAGAGAACTATGGCTCAATCTACCTGATATTTCCTTCATCCCTCCTTGGTCCACCAATTACCAACTTGTTCCTGCCTCACTACTTCCCCTCTCCTCTTTATACTGGCCTTTTCTTTCTGATAATCTTGATGCAGGATTTCAACCTGAAACCTTGACAATTCCTTTCCCGACCCATAGATGCTGCTCAACCTACAGAGTCCTCCAACAAATTGCCTGTTAGCTCTTCCAAATTGCCCTTTTACTCTTAATATCTTTGTAAAATCTTACAGGATACACCTACTCAAAATATCTCATGGCCTAATTTCCTTTTCTGATATCCTCTATACTTCTCAAGGGATTTGTTTTAATAATAAAGATGTTCTTAGGGGGACAGGTAAAGTGTTACGCTGATCGATTTAAATTAGGAAAGGGTGGGGATCATTGGAGCATAATGCCAGCAGATATTGGTTGGCACAAAGAGTCTGTTTCTGTGCTATTTGTCATATGTGATAACCAACATAGGTCAATGAGCTTTGGCATTGTATTTAGAGATACAGTGTGAAAACTAGATGTCTCTCATCTGCATTTACTTTAAAATGTATAACGTCGGCAGGAAAATTGCAAGCACAAATAAATCAGGAATCTGACACCTACCCCAAACGCAGAGTTTTACTTGTCCTCTCTGCCGCTTAGGGACACAACATAAATCATACATAGAACATGTATATAAATCACGTGTATACATTCTTGAGAGGAATAGATCATGTAGAGGCACAGATTCTCTTGCCCAGAGTAGAGGAATCGAGAACCAGAGGACATAGGTTTAAGGTGAGAGGGGAATGATTTAATGAGAATCTGAGGGGTAACTTTTTCATGCAGAGGGTGATGGTCAAACACAGTTAGATGGGACTAGTGAAGATGGGACATGTTGGTCAGTGTGGGCAAGTTGGGCCGAAGGGCCTGTTTCCATGCTATAAGACTCTTTGACTTTATCTTATACGATAAAACAGTGTGTAAAGAAACTCATTGAATTTCAGGCATAAAAATATATTATAAAAACGGACTGATTTACAACCCACAGATACATATGTTTAATAATAGGCTACAAACTGACAATATTACAAAAATTACAAAATAACATAGGTCATAATGAAATGATACTATTTTGCAGTAGTTTCTTATACATATCTTACATAGATCTTATAGATCTGACCTTACAGAGGTGTATAAAATTATGAGAGGAATAGATCGGAATGATGCACAGAAACTCTTGCCCAGAGTAGGTGAATTGTGGACCAGAGAACATACGCTAAAGGTGAAGGGGAATCTGAGGGGTAACATTTTCACACAAAAATGAACAAAGGAGCCTTTCATTTCATCTAAGCACATATTTTATCATAGATCCATGCATCTATAATAAAATACAATTTGTTAGTTTGTTACTTCTTCAGCATACCTGTCCATATCTGTTTTCAGTATTTTTGGGATATATATTGGGAGAATTAAGATTAAGGGCGGTAAAAATCATTATACAGAGAAGGAATAATATTTAAGCTCTCGACAGCTCTACTCACTGATTCCTACTAAGCACTCCTGTTTTATGGCACTCTCCCATGCAACCTCAGCAGATGCAATACCTGCCTTTCACCACGTCCCATCCCACCGGCCAGAGATCTAAATAGTCCTTCCAGATGGGAAGACAATTTTCTTGCAGTTCTTCAAATTGTGCAATGTATTTAGGGTTCACAATGTAGTCTCTACACTGGAGAAAACACAGATCAGGTGGTTCCCTGTGCTCAGTCTGTACTCATGACCCTGAGGTTCCAGTTGACTGTCACTTGAATTCCCATCCAATTCTCACCTGTCTGTCTGCACTAAGGTCCAACACAAGTTTGAGGAACAGCCCCCCCTTCTATTTTCTGGGAATGTTGCAATCTCTCACATTAGATACTGAACAACTACAAATAACCCCCTCAGTCTGTCTGTATCAGAACTGGCTATTTCTGGCAGTCATACTTTTGGCTCAGTTGTTAATTATAGTCTTACTATTAACAACACATTACATAGAGAAAGCAAAATGTTACTCTGACAGATACATTAACTAATGTGTTCTCACCTTGTCAGAGATATTCCCACTTCTCCTGCACCTCTGCAACTGAAAACTAAATAGTTTCCTCTCCATCCTAATTCTGACGATGGTCTCAGATCCAAAACATTCACTGTTTCGCTTTCCATAGATGTTTTCAGACCTGTTGGGTGTTTTTGTTATATTTCCCCTCACTGATCAACTAATGGAGAAACTATTGTGATCCTTTTCTGTCGTAGCCCATTTCATACCAATCACCCTTATGTAGAGCTCCTAATTTTTATCACAAACTTAGTAAGCAGGTAAAGTACACAGAACAACCAACTTTAAGGCCTTTATTTCAGCAGGAAATATGCTTCTTGCAATTCCTACATCAAAATGATCCATCACCAAATTCCTCTACTTTGAGCAGCTTAAGTACTGAATTCTACAATTTTAATGCTGCATTTTCTTTCTGATGGAATGTTCTATTTATCATAATTATCAATTGTATAATGGCTTTGATTTAAGCATCTCAGGAAGTTTCACAGTAGACTGTTTTTGGCACTGAAGCACTTAAGAGGATATTAAAGTGAGCATTAAAAAAATCAGTTTTAAAGTATTATTGAAATGGTGGAGGGTTTGAGAATGAAAATGCAAAATTTGGGGCATAGCTGTCAATGGTAGAATGAGGCTATGATTAGAAGCAGGCAGAGATAAGGACAGGTGAGAATATGTTTGATAAAAGAATGAAAATAGAGACATTGCCAGATCAGAAGCCAATTTAAATCAGAGGAGTAATTAATGAAAATAATCTGATATGAGTTGAACACAGGTAGCAGAATTTGGAACTGTGAATATTTTTCAATAGACAATAGGTGCAGGAGGAGGCCATTCGGCCCTTCGAGCCAGCACCGCCATTCAATGTGATCATGGCTGATCATTCTCAATTAGAACCCCGTTCCTGCCTTCTCCCCATACCCCCTGACTCTGCTAACCTTAAGAGCTCTATCTAGCCCTCTCTTGAATGCATTCAGAGAATTTGCCTCCACTGCCTTCTGAGGCAGAGAATTCCACAGATTCACAACTCTCTGACTGAAAAAGTCTTTCCTCATCTCAGTTCTAAATGGCCTACCCCTTATTCTTAAACTGTGGCCCCTGATTCTGGACTCCCCCAACATTGGGAACATTCCTGCCTCTAACGTGTCCAACCCCTTAATAATCTTATACGTTTCGATAAGATCTCCTCTCATCCTTCTAAATTCCAGTGCATACAAGCCTAGTCGCTCCAGTCTTTCAACATATGACAGTCCCGCCATTCCGGGAATTAACCTAGTAAACCTCAATAGCAAGAATATCCTTCGTCAAATCTGGAGACCAAAACTACACACAGTACTCCAGGTGCGGTCTCACTAGGGCCCTGTACAACTGCAGAAGGACCTCTTTGCTCCTATACTCAACTCCTCTTGTTATGAAGGCCAACATTCCATTGGCTTTCAGAGCAGTTGATAGTTTTTTCTCCACCGTTCTTCTATTTATGCACACAATATTTGGATTTGTTTCTCTATATGTAAATGTTACAAGGAGGTAATTTTATAGTTCCATTAATTAAATTAAAAAACAGACAATTTCTCAAAATCATGTTAGTTAAGTCCTTGTGCAGGCTTAAATTTCTAGTTTGTATGTGTACTCCCTCCTAGGAAAGTGCTCTGGGAAATGGAACATGTTACCTTTGTGTCACTGATAACATCAAATGATTTGGCAAAGAGGTTAAAATTTGCTCAGGTGCAATACAGCGTTCTGCCCCCTATAAACAATAAATATAGCAGCATTATGGCAGATTAGATTATAATTATTGCTGACCATGGCAGACTAAGGAACCAAAAAAAAAGACAAAATCAAATCCACAGATCCTTGATATTTGTTGACTGTATGGCATGATAGTAATCTCATCTCCCATTGAGCAAAAGGAAATACCTTTTAGGCAACTTCCCCAAGGACAAACTCAACATTCGTCGTTTTAATAACATCCAGAAAAACTAACTGACTGAAACAAATAAAAGGGATGTCAAAATATAATTATAATTTATTTGTAAACGACTTTTACTAAATGATGGAAGGGCACAAAAACACCTGACGTTTTGTAATTCAGCTCCATTTACTGCAATGGACCAAATTTTAGAAGGGCATTATGAGAATAAAGATGCTTTCAGTGCAAGTGAAAGTCAACAAAGGTAACATTGAATCGTAATCAAAAACTTTTTTTTTTTAAACAGATTTTCTCAATAATGAACATGGAAAGTTTAAGATCCACAGAGGCCATCTCTCATAAGCACTGTCATTGGTAATTTATTATGGACAAGAGCTGTTGTGAATAAGATCCCCATGAAGTGAGATATTTCCTGTAAAAGTATCAGGTTCTAAACTGCTTACCATTCAGGAAGGAATTAATCATTTGCAGCCTCAGTTTAACACCTCAAAGCAGTTTTGGCCAGGCCTTTGTGTTTCATGATGTGGCTACGACAGCAGTCTCAAACATAGCCGTAAACATTACCGTAAAAAAAAACTAGCTGGCTATCAGCTATATTGTTAGGTGGAGAGGGGAAAGTTAATGCCGCACATCAATAACTTTCATTATAATTGAGTGTGTTTTGAATATATAGAAGGGAAGGGGTGGAAAAGAAAAAAGGGAACGTCTCTGACAGGAGACCAAGATTGTCCAAGTGACACAACATTTTCAGGCTTGCCGAGTTAATGGGTGAATGGGAACACTAAAGAAAGGAAAAAATACATCAGGGAAATCTAAGAGGCAAAACGCAGCATCTGCTGGAAATCTGAAATAATATAATGCTGGAAATATCCAGATCAGTAAGGATCCGAGGAGAAAGAAAAACTGTGTTCATGAGAAAACAATTAGTGAGTTCAAACGCAAACAGGGAAAGCTGAAAATATAGGATTCACTAAGGTTTGCTAAGGCTACAATTTGATGAACAAGAAGTGAGAAGCTGTTTCGCAAACTTATACTAGGAAATGAGATGGGTCAGGTGACGGAGGTATGTGTTGAGGAGCACTTTGGGTCTAGTGATCATAATGCCATTAGTTTCAATATCATTATGGAGAAGGTCAAATCTGGACCAAGGGTTGAGATTTTGGATTGGAGAAAGGCTAATTTTGAGGAGATGAGAAAGGATTTAAAAGGAGTGAAATGGAAATTGTTGTTTTATGAAAAGGATATAATAGAGAAATGGAGGATATTTAAAGGTGACATTTTGAGAGTACAGAGTCTTTATGTCCCTGTTCGGTGGAAAGGAAAGAATAATAATTTGAAAGAGCCGTGGTTTTCCAGGGAAATTGGACACTTGGTTCGGAAAAAGAGGGAGATATACAATAAATATAAGCGGCAGGGAGTAAATGAGGTTCTTGAGGAATATAAAGAATGTAAAAGGAATCTTAAAAAGGAAATTAGAAAAGCGAAAAAAAGATATGAGGCTGCTTTGGCAAGTAATGTAAAAGTAAACCCCAAGGGGTTCTACAGATATGTCAATAGCAAAAGGATAGTGAGGGATAAAATTGGTCCATTAGAGAGTCAGAGTGGACAGCTATGTGCTGAGCCGGAAGAAATGGGGGAGATATTAAACAATTTCTTTTCTTCGGTATTTACCGAGGAGAAGGATATTGAATTATGTGAGGTAAGCGAAACAAGTAGAGTAGTGATGGAAATTAGGAGGATTAAAGAAGAGGAGGTACGGACATTTTTCAAGAATATAAAAGTGGATAAGTCTCCAGGTCCTGATAGGATATTCCCTAGGACATTGAGGGAAGTTAGTGCAGAAATAGCAGGGGCTATGACGGAAATATTTCAAACGTCATTAGAAACAGGGATGGTGCCGGAAGATTGGCGCATTGCGCATGTTGTGCCTTTGTTTAAAAAAGGTTCTAAAAGTAAACCTAGCAATTATAGACCTATTAGTTTGACGTCTGTGGTGGGAAAATTAATGGAAAAGATACTTAGGGACAATATATATAATTATTTGGATAATCAAGGCCTGATTAGAAACAGTCAACATGGATTTGTGCCTGGAAGGTCATGTTTGACTAATCTTCTTGAATTTTTTGAAGAGGTTACCAGGGAAATTGATAAGGGCAAGGCTGTGGATGTTGTCTATATGGACTTCAGTAAGGCATTTGACAAGGTTCCACATGGAAGGTTGATTAAGAAGGTTAAATCGTTGGGTATTAATAGTGAGGTTGCAAGATGGATTCAACAATGGCTGAATGGGAGATACCAGAGGGTAACGGTTGACAATTGTATGTCAGGTTGGAGGCCAGTGTCTAGTGGAGTGCCCCAAGGATCTGTGTTGGGTCCACTGTTGTTTGTCATTTACATTAATGATCTGGATGATGGTGTGGCAAATTGGATTAGTAAATATGCAGATGATACTAAGATAGGTGGAGTAGTTGATAGTGAGGTAGATTTTCAAAGTCTATAGAGAGACTTGGGCCTTTTGGAAGGGTGGGCTGAAAGATGGCAGATGGAGTTTAATGCTGATAAGTGTGAGGTGCTGCATTTTGGTAGGACAAATCAAAATAGGACGTACAGGGTAAATGGTAGGGAATTGAGGAATGCAGTGGAACAGAGGGATCTGGGAATAACTGTGCATTGTTCCCTGAAGGTGGAATCTCATGTGGATAGGGTGGTGAAGAAGGCGTTTGGTATGCTTGCCTTTATAAATCAGAGCATCGAGTATAGAAGTTGGGATGTAATGTTGAAATTGTACAGGGCATTGGTGAGGCCGAATCTGGAGTATGGTGTGCAGTTCTGGTCGCCAAATTATAGGAAGGATGTCGACAAAATGGAGAGGGTACAGAGGAGATTTACTAGAATGTTGCCTGGGTTTCAGCACTTAGGCTACAGAGAGAGGTTGAACAGGTTGGGTCTTTATTCTTTGGAGCGTAGAAGGTTGAGGGGGGACTTGATAGAGGTTTTTAAAATTTTGAGAGGGACGGACAGAGTTGACGTGGGTAGGCTTTTCCCTTTGAGAGTGGGGAAGATTCCAACAAGGGGACATAGCTTCAGAATTGAGGGACAAAGGTTTAGGGGTAACATGAGGGGGAACTTCTTTACTCAGAGGGTTGTGGCTGTATGGAATGGGCTTCCGGTGGAAGTGGTGGAGGCTGGCTCGATTTTATTATTTAAGAGTAAATTGGATAGGTATATGGATAGGAGGGGATTGGAGGGTTATGGTCTGAGTGTAGGTAGATGAGACTAGGTCAGGGAGAATGGTCGGCGTGGACTGGTAGGGCCGGACAGGCCTGTTTCCATGCTGTAGTTGTTATATGTTATATGTTATATGTTTCATTGGAACAGAGTAGGAGGCCAAAATCAGAGACTGATGTGGGAATGGCATGGGTAATTAAAGTGAGAAGAGACGAGAAACTAATGTGGCCATTTGTGGATTGAATACAGGAGCTCTGAAAACGTGGCGGTGAACTATCTTTTTGAAACACTTTAGTCCTTCTGTGAAGATGCTTCCATTGTAGCGCGTTCCAAAATTAAGAGCCAGTGGCAATGAAAAACTAAAAAAATATTTCCAAATCAGGATGTTATGTGATTTGGAGTGAAACCTGCAGGCGGCGGTATTTCCATGTGTTTGTTCCCCTTCTACATTCTTCGCTGTACTCTCTGGCATGATAGTAGTGGAAAAGTGAAGAGATATGACAAGCCATGGATTTACAGATTTTTGGTAACAACCACTATGATTTTCAGGAGAAATGGCTGTATAAATACATACAATTGTTGAATTGCGTCTTCACACCTCCAATTCTTGAGAGAAATTTGTATAATTGGCTTGATTCTTCATCAATTTCCCAAGTGAACACTAGTGGATATGTGAGATAATTTGCAATCTACCTCTGTCACATAGGAATGACATATCCAAGATCAAACAGCAGTTGAGTGCATTTCAAAATCAGGGTATTCAGAGAACGGCAAAATGGCTGATTGGTTTAAATACCCAGATTTGGATGAAAAACAGTAATTTGGGGGTAGAGGTAGGAAGCTAAAAGGATTTTTTAAAGTTTGCAATGCCATTCATTTGCTATAATACACTGCCAAGTTTTTTTCCCCCCATACAATTCATGTAACACTAAATGGCTACTGAAGGAACGTTTTCATAACACTTTATCTTCAAATAAATTTATATTGAAAGGATGATTTATTCCGATATATTTTAAAATAAATATGCATGACATATAAAACCTGTATACATTACATGATTAGGATCATGGTAGAGCTACAGTGCCCTCCATGATGTTTGGGACAAAGACCCATCATTTATTTATTTGCCTCTGTACTCTACAATTTGAGATTTGTAATAGAAAAACTCACATGTGGTTAAAGTGCACATTGTCAGATTTTATTAAAGGCCATTTTTACAGATGTTGGTTTCACCATGTAGAAATTATAGCAGTGCTTATACATCGTCCCCCCCATTTCAGGGCACCATAATGTTTGGGTCACATAGCTACACAGGCGTTTGTAATTGCTCAGGTGAGTGTAATTGCTTCCTTCATGCAGGTATAAGAGAGCTCTCAGCACACAGTCTTTCCTCCAGTCTTTCCATCACCTTTGGAAACTTTTATTGCTGTTTATCAACATGAGGGCCCAAAGTTGTGCCAATGAAAGTCAAAGAAACCATTATGAGACTGAGAAACAAGAGTAAAACTGTTAGAGACATCAGCCAAACCTTAGGCTTACCAAAATCAACTGTTTGAAACATCATAAAGAAGAAAGAGAGCACTGGTGACCTCACTAATTGCAAAGGGCAGGCCTCCACAGCTGATGACAGAAGAATTCTCTCTATAATAAAGAAAAATCCCCAACACCTGTCCGACAGATCAGAAACACTCTTCAGGAGTGGATTTGTCAATGACCACTGTCCGCAGAAGACTTCATGAACAGAAATGCAGCGGCTACATTGCAAGATGCAAACCACTGGCAAAAATAGGATGGCCAGGTTACGGTTTGCCAAGAAGTACTTAAAAGAGCAACCACAGCTCTGGAAAAAGGTCTTGTGGACAGATGAGATGAAGATTGACTTATATCAGAGTGATAGCAAGAGCAAAGTATGCAGGAGAGAATAAACTGCCCAAGATCCAAAGCATACCACCTCATCTGTGAAACACGGTGGTGTTATGGCCTAGCATGTATGGCTGCTGAAGGTACTTGCTCACTTATCTTCATTGATGATACATAACATAACATAACAACACTTTATTGTCACTCGGCACAACACCGAGCGAAATTTCAGCAGTCACACAAAACACAGCAAAAAAGAAAAGAACACAGGACACCCGACCCCAACACAAACATCCATCACAGTGACTCCAAACACCCCCTCACTGTGATGGAGGCAACAAAACTTCCCCTCTCTTCCCCCCGCACCCACGGACAGGCAGCTCGACCCCTACCGAGGCAAACGACACGCACAGCCCCCGCAAGGGGATGGAAGGCCCCCCGGCCGAGCCGCCCCGGGCACCGAAACGTCCCGCAGCCACACCGGGCGATGTTAAGTCCAACGGCCGAGCCACACCGGGCACTGATACGTCCCGCGGCCGCACCGGGCGATGTTAAGTCCAGCGGCCAAGCCACACCGGGCACTGAAACGTCCCGCAGCCGAGCCGCACCGGGCACTGAAACGTCCCGCAGCCACACCGGGCACTGAAACGTCCCGCTGCCGAGCCGCACCGGGCACTGAAACGTCCCGCAGCCACACCGGGCACTGAAACGTCCCGCAGCCACACCGGGCACTGAAACGTCCCGCAGCCACACCGGGCACTGAAACGTCCCGCAGCCACACCGGGCACTGAAACGTCCCGCAGCCACACCGGGCACTGAAACGTCCCGCAGCCACACCGGGCGATGTTAAGTCCAGCGGCCAAGCCACACCGGGCACTGAAACGTCCCGCACCCGAGCCGCACCGGGCACTGAAACGTCCCGCAGCCACACCGGGCGATGTTAAGTCCAGCGGCCGAGCCGCACCGGGCACTGAAATGTCCCGCGGCCGAGCCGCGCCTGCGATGTTAAGGCCCACAGCCGAGCCGCGCCCCGGGGAAGAGACCCAATAAAAGAAAGGTTTCCCCCCGCCCCCCCCCACCCCACAACCCCCCACCCCCACCACACATACACAGCCAAAAACAGAAACAAAAACCATCCCAACACCGACACAAACAAAAAAAAAAGAAAAAAAGACAACAGACTGCCAGAGAGCCGCAGCCGTTAGGCGCAGCCAACTCCTGCTGATGGTAGTAGCATAATAAACTCTGATGTGTTGAGACACATCCTATCTGCTCAAGTTCAAACAAATGCCTCAAAACTCATTGGCCGACGGTTCATTCTACAGCAAGACAATGATCCCAAACATACTGCTAAAGCAACAAAGGAATTTTTCAAAGCTAAAAAATGATCAATTCTTGAGTGGCCAAGTCAATCACCTAATCTGAACCCAATTGAGCATGACATTTTCGATGCTGAAGAGAAAACTGAAGGGTACTAGCCCCCAAAACAAGCATAAGCTAAAGATGGCTGCAATATAGGCCTGGCAGAGCATCACCAGAGAAGACACCCAGCAACTGTCACAGACTTCAAGCAGTCATTGCATGCAAAGGATATGCAACAAAATACTAAACAAGACTACTTTCATTTACATGATTTTGCTGTGTCCCAAACATTATGGTTCCCTGAAATGGGGGGGGGGGGGGGGGAACTATGTAGAAACACTGCTGTAATTTCTACATGGTGAAACCAAAATGTATAAAAATTGCCTTTATTAAAATCTGACAATGTGCACTATTAACCATATGTGATTTCTTTGTATTACAAATCTCAAATTGTGGAGTACAGAGGCAAATAAATAAATGATGGATCTTTGTCCCAAACATTATGGAAGGCACTGTATACATTGATTAAAATGTAATACATAAAGAAAAGGTTTACAGGGATAAATGTCTTGAAATAGATGCAAGGATGCAAACTGGAAGCTAGTAGCATAGAGCAGGAATTAAGAACGAACAGGAGCATTGGCGAGAGAAGCATTTCAAGGTTACTGGTATCTAGATAAAAGAACAAAAGGGGTAAGAATGAACTTGAGCTGGCCTTACTTTTATCAGGTTTAGGCGGTCACACTGAGAAAAAAAACAAAAATAATAAAAAATAATAAAAATGAAAACAAAATGTTAGAAATATTCATGCAATAGTTTTAGCAAATAAAATCATTTTCAAAAGCACAAGAATTTGGCTGTAGTAAAATTAATTTTGCCTTAAAATGTATTTAGTAACAGATTCAAGGTAACATTTCATACCCTTTTGTTTTGCTGAAGTTAAACTAGAATATAAAGAAAAAGAAGGTTGTGCTCTCAAATTAGAAAACATGTGGTTAGTAGAAGGTGGAGAGATTATTTAAATATTGTGGCTGCATTTACATGTATGAATATATTCGTTTTCAAAATCTATTCAATTTTCAGGATGTGGGCATTGTTGGTGTGGTCAGCATTTATTACACCCAGGTAAGTGGGTGAACCAAAGAGACACAAAAATTAGGAGTTAATGCAATTACCCCTCCAAATCTCTTCCACTAATTACTGTATACTGTTGATCCTCAAAGTAAATACCATATTCATACTCTCTTCCCATCATCTTTAAAGTCTTTTATGCTCAGAACACTAAATTTTTCAAAAAAGATTATTTAAAAAATCTTGTAGGAAAATAACTGCAGATGCTGGTACAGATCGAAGGTATTTATTCACAAAATGCTGGAGTAACTCAGCAGGTCAGGCAGCATCTCAGGAGTAAGGAATGGGTGACGATTCGGGTCGAGACCCTTCTTCAGACTGATGTCAGGGGGGCGGGACAAAGGAAGGATATAGGTAGAGACAGGAAGATAGAGGGAGAACTGGAAAGGGGAACAGAGGGACAGAGGAACTATCTAAAGTTAGAGAAGTCAATGTTCATACCGATGGGCTGCAAGCTGCCCAAGCGAAATATGAGGTGCTGTTCCTCCAATTTCCGGTGGGCCTCACTATGGCACTGGAGGAGGCCCATGACAGAAAGGTCAGACTGGGAGTGGGAGGGGCAGTTGAAGTGCTCAGCCACCGGGAGATCCGGTTGGTTAAGGTGGACTGAGCGAAGGTGTTGAGCGAAACAATCGAGCCTGCATTTGGTTTCGCCGATGTAAAGAAGTTGACATCTAGAGCAGCGGATACCATAGATGAGGTTGGAGGAGGTGCAGGTGAACCTCTGTCTCACCTGGAAAGACTGTTTGGGTCCTTGGATGGAGTTGAGGGGGGAGGTAAAGGGACAGGTGTTGCATCTCCTGCAGGAGGTTGCAGGAGAAAGTGCCCGGGGATGGGGTAGTTTGGGTAGGAAGGGACAAGTGGACCAGGGAGTTACGGAGGGAACGGTCTCTGCGGAACGCAGAAAGGGTTGGGGGTGGGAAGATGTGGCCAGTAGTGGGGTCCCGTTGGAGGTGACGGAAATGTTGGAGGATGATTTGTTGGATAGGCTGGCTGATGGGGTGGAAGGTGAGAACGAGGGGGATTCTGTCCTTGTTACTAATGGGGGGAGGGGGAGCAAGAGCGGAGCTGCGGGATATAGAAGAGGCCCTAGTGTGAGACTTATCTATAATGGAAGAGGAGAAGCCCCGTTTCCTGAAGAATGAGGACATCTCTGATGCCCTAGTGTGAAACACCTCATCCCGGTCGCAGATGCGGCGTAGACGGAGGATTTGGGAGTAGGGGATAGACATTTTGCAGGAGACAGGGTGGGAAGAAGTGCAGTCCAGATAGCTGTGCGAGTCAGTGGGTTTATAGTAGATGTCAGTCACTCGTCTGTCTCCTGTGATGGAGATGGTGAGGTCCAGAAATGGGAGGGAGATGTCGGAGATAGTCCAAGTATATTGAAGAGCAGGATGGAAATTGGTAGTGAAGTGTATGAAGTCAGTGAGTTCTGCATGGGTACAAGAGGTAGCACCATTGCAGTCGTCGATGTAGCAGAGGTAGAGTTCGGGGATGGGGCCAGTGTATGTCTGGAACAGGGATTGTTCGGCGTACCCGACAAAGAGGCAGTCATAGATGGGCCCATGCGAGTGCCCAAAGCTGCGCCTCTGGTTTGGAGGAAGTGGGAGGAGTCAAAGGAGAAGTTGTTATGGGTAAGAACCAGCTCTGCTAGGCGGAGGAGAGTGTTAGTAGATGGGGATTGGCTGGTTCTACGGTCGAGGAAGAAACGGAGGGCTTCAAGACCATCCTTGTGGGGGATGGAAGTGTAGAGTGACTGGACATCTATGGTAAAGATGAGGGAGTGGGGGCCTGGAAACTGGAAGTTATTGAGGAGACGGAGATCATGTGAGGTGTCTTGGATGTAGTGGGGAGGGATTTGACCAGGGAGGATAGGATGGAGTCGAGGTAGGTGGAAATAAGTTCGGTGGGACATGAACAGGCAGAAACAATGGGTCCGCCGGGACAGTTCTGTCTATTTAAAAAATCCTCCTCTGCCAGTTCACAGATTCGAAAACAATCCCTTGAGTTCTTGCTAAATGTATCCTTTTACAAATATTCAAGACACTTTTATTAGTGACTAAAAAACTTCAAATAACGTTGTTAGGAGTCTTTTCCTATAATTTTGAGGGTTTTTTTGTTTAACAGAGATGAAATAAAAAACAGAAAAGGCTGGAAACATTCAACAAGTCAGGCAGCATGTGTTGTAGATTCAGAGATAGCATATTGGAATTATGACACTTGGCAGAAATGGGAAAGAAAGAAAACAAATTGGTATCAAGCTGCAGGCAATGTGGAGAGCGATGAATAGAACAAAGGGAATGTCTCTACGAATGTGAAGGTTGCCCTGGGAGTAAACCATGTATTAAAGTGGGTAGTGAAAGAAGGAGAATACACTTATTTATAGAAGCTATGAAATGAGAGGTTACAGAATGAGAGTACGAAGTAAAGTAAATCACGAATTGCAAGGTTGAACAATTGAATTCAGTTTTTCTCTCGATGAATGCTACCTGAATTGCTATTTCCACCAATCTCCTTTGTTTCAGTTTTATCTTTCAGAATTTCTCCGTTTCCTGTATTTTCTTGGTCCCCCCTCCCCCACTCCCTTCTCCCCAATAGCCTTTGTTCATATGTTATCTAGAAAGTACCAAAAGCATTATGTCACCTAGACCAGCGGTGTCCAAACTGTGGCCCCCGGCCACATCCGGCCCGCCATGAGATTGCTGCAAAAGCTGCAGGTTCTGTGGTAGCGTGGGAACTCTTTTTAGCGGCCTATATGAATGGTGGTTTATTGTCACGTGTGCACTGCACAGTGGAATTATTTTAGCATAGATCATAACCGACACGTTGAGTGGGCCAGTAGGTGAGGGGCCAGAGCCGCGATGATAGCAAAACGCACAAAGAAAGTGGGGATTGTGGGCAAGTACAGCACCCGGTATGGAGCGTCGCTCCATAAAATGTTGAAGAAGATCGAGCACGCCAAGTATACCTGCTCCTTCTGTGGGAAGACCAAGATGAAGAGGCGAGCTGTTGGTATTTGGCATTGTCGATCCTGCATGAAGACTGTGGCCGGAGGAGCCTGGGCCTACAACGCCACCTCGGCTGTCACGGTAAAGTCTGCCATCTGCCACCTCCGGGAGTTGAAGGATCAGTGAACACAGACTGGGAATCTCATGTGTACGTCATCAAAGTAGTAAATTAAAGTTTAACAAAACGACAAAAAAAAAGGTAGGAGAGGGGTAATGCATCCAGAGCTGGAATACTGGAGCAGCTCCCAATCCAGGCGAGCCCCAGGCTGCTGCAAGGCCTCCTCCATCGTCCTCAACTGGCACAGCCCATCGATCGACATCCCTCTCCTCGCCCGACCGACCGCCTCTGTGTCCCGGGGGAAACGCCTTCTGCAGCCGACCTTGCAGGCGCTGGAGGCATTACCTCTCTCCTTCTGGTCCACTCATCATGTCCATCGTTGCCAGCAGCTCCCTCCTCCTCGGTTCTCAGGGTAAGCCAGAGATCCAGGGTAAGCCAGTGAATTAGATACTTCAGGGTCGATCTTGGCAGTTTCCGAACTTACACGTCAGGTAGGCTATCAAGTTGAGGGTTTTTATGCAGCTGCCGACTTAATAATATTACATTTTAATGATTTCTTAGCAGAGTGCCCACCCGTGAGTCACTGTGATGGTGACACACATGTGGTAACTCCACCATTATATCATATGATATTTCTATACTGTCTGCATGCCCACTGGTGGTCACTGTATTTTTTCTGTTTTATGAATAATTGTATACCTATATATATATATAAAAAATAAAGAAATGTCAGTTTTATAAATTTAATGAGGTTGATATGGCAACAAATAAATAATAATCCATTTTTGAAAAGAACTTGAAATATTTGAATATATATATATATATATATATATATATATATTCAAATATTTATATATATTTATATATATTCCAATATTTCAAGTTCTTTTCAAAAATTGATTATTATTTATTTGTTGCCGTTATCAACCTCATTAAATTTATAAAACTGACATTTCTTTATTTTTTCCTACGGCCCGCAAAAAATTGTCAAATATATAATGTGGCCCTCATGCTGAAAGGTTTGGAGGTCTCTGACCTAGACAATCACAGACAATCTCTTTGTGTTAGCTCTCCTCCGCGTCTCTGTAAGGATACACAGAGACACCCTGACAGTTCACTAAATAAAACAGTGAAACTTCTTTAGCAGGAGTTGAATGTGAGGAAGCATCTTGTCCATTTAATATCCAGTTGTGAATATGGTTGTAGAAATGCACCATTTTCATGAGATTTCTCAGGAAAAAATAAGTAGGACTTAAGGGCAAGGAAAATATAAGCAAATACATGTTCAATAGTCAGAAGTGATTAGGTAAGGGGGTTTATTTTTAAACTTTCTGGAAAGGGAGAAACTTCCAAAGTAACAGGCCATGGAGAATTTTAATAATAGAGGAGGAGAGGGAAGAGTCTGGGCAGACTATAACCATGCAAATGGCTGGCCTACCATGGGCAGGGAAGTCTCGGAGAATTTATCGGTCAGGTTGCTTTCATGGATTAGACTGACAGGGGCAGGCATAGATGTTTTTATGTGGACTTTTGCAAGGCCTTTAACAAGGTTCGGCATGGTAAGCTGCTCTGGAAATTTAGATCTAATGGGATCCAGGGTAAGCCAGTGAATTAGATACTAAATTGACTCAGATACGAGTCTGAGGGTTTTAATGGAGGCCTGTGACAAATGGCATGCCACAGGTATCCAGGCTGAGTCCAATGCCATTACATTAATGGTTTTGTGGAGAATATCGTTGGCATGGTTAGTGAGTTTGTGAACATTACAAACATTTGTGATGTAGAGGACAGTGATGGTTGCCTAAGATTACAACAGGATCTAAATCAGCTGGGAAAGTGGGCCAAAGAATGGCAGATGGAATTTAACTTTGACAAATACAAACTATTACATTTTGGAAATGACAGGCCCCTTAAGAGTGTAGCAGAATACAGAGACCTAGAGGTACAAGTATATAGTTCCCAGAAAATGGCGACAAACATAGACATTGGTCAGGCATTGAGTACAAGAGTTAGGATATCATATAACAGCTATACATGAGATTGGTTAGACAGCATTTAGGATATTGTGTGTGGTTCTGGCCGCCTAGCTATATTAAGCAGGAATAGACGCAGAAATCTTCACAAAGATATTACAGAAATTGAAGTGCTTGAGGTATAAGGAGTGACTGGATAGGCCGAGGCTTTTCCCCCCTGGAACTGAGGAGGCTGAGAGGTGACCTTATAAGAGGTATATAAAATCATGTGGTCCATAGATAAAATGAGCAATCACAACCTTTTTCTAAAATTAGAGGGCTTAGTTTTAAATTGAGAGAAAGTCTTAAAATGCATCTTTTTCACACAGAGAGTGATGAGTTTATGGAAAGAGCTGTCAAAAGAAGTAGAAAATATGGGTACACTTACAATGTTTAAAAGACATGGTTTGGATAGGTTTAAAGGAATATCGGCCAAACACAAACAAATTGGACTAACTCAGATAGGCGACATGGTTGGCATGGACAAGTTAGGCTGATGAGGTTGTTTCCCTATTGTATGGCTATGATACTTTAACTCTATTATCAGTATGATGGACTGTTAATATCATCTTTTATATCACATTTATATCTCTTTAAATGTAGAAGATTTAAAGAGGTACAAAATAATCAATGACATTTATCAGGTTAAAATTCTTCTTAATAAAGTTGCTGAGGACAACTAAACATAATCCTATCAAAGGTGATGTCAGATGATATATAATATGTAATAATTCTAAAAGATCTTAAAGCTGAGGGCTCAATTAAAAAATTCTAAACTGAGGTTGAGTGACTTTTCTTGGTTAAGATTATTTAGGTGTACAGAATCAAGGTGGGTAGATAGGGTTAAGGTATAGATTAACCACAATCTCACCAAATGGTCCCTTGAGTTTACTGCAATTTTGGTTACTAGGATTTTAGGGATCCCGAAGCAATAATATTGAGAAGAGTTAATTATGGAAGGGATTGCAGTTAGAAACATTTAAACCAGGGCACGTGAAGTATCTAATTTAGATATAGGGTTCGGACGCACATTGTTTCTCCTAACCTGTTGAGACGGCCTCTATAGATAACATATATGGTTTGATCCATAATAACTCATATCACAATTGCATTAGTTTGAGGTTAATACTGCAGTGAACTTCACATCTAAAATTTAAAATTGCAATAGATAGGATTGAAGGGGAAGGTTAGAGCATCAGTCTTCTGATGCAGTTAATCTCAACACTGCTGTTTTTTTGTAAGCAGAAGGAAGATGTAAATAACATAATCTCGGTGAACCTGGCCAGACAATAAAACTGCAGTTCACTTTTAAACAGTTGTCTACTAACTACAACATATGACAAGTGAATCAATATTGTGTTATTATGTTGCAATTACAACACTTGAATGCTTGAAAATATTTCCCCTGAAATTGTGCAGATAAAGTTGATAAAAATCCTGGTGCAAACATGCCCCAGCAACCCAAATCAGCACAGTTGACACAAACTACAATGCAAACAGCCAGAGGGTATTGGAATTTCACTCAAATTTAAATACTATACTTATAAACTACTTAACTGTCATCAAAGTATTATTAGTACCTTGTCATACAAGATATATTTTTATTATATCTGGTGTCATTTCATTTTATGATCCCACAGAAAAAGGAAGTGGCTGAGTTAAAGCTTCATTTGAAAAGGAATAAGGATCAATTCCATGTCCTGTTGCAGAATTATCCTTTTGAATTTTTACGTCAAAGCAAATTACAAGAATTATTGCTAGTCCAGTATTCATACATCAATTTAAGTTCTATGTGACGTTCAAGCTTTAATAAGTCAAGAAATTACAAACATTCTAAAAACCCCAACTGTTTAAAATATCCTTCTTTTGGGAAATCTAGAAAATTGATCTAAAACCATGCAATATATTTATTGTAGTACAAAGGATTATCAATGCATTTACATGCAGGAATAGAAAATGTAGAAGACAAAGCTGGTTGCTAAGTGAGGTACCTTAGATTCTGAAGAAGTCTGAAGATTCTGAAGAGTCTGAAGAAGGGTCTCGACCCGAAACGTCACCCATTCCTTCTCTCCTGAGATGCTGCCTGACCTGCTGAGTTACTCCCAGCATTTTTTGAATAAATACCTTTGATTTGTACCAGCATCTGCAATTATTTTCCTACACTACCTTAGATTCTGATGTTGATGCTCTGAAGAACTGCCAAAAATTGAAATGTATTTTTAAATTCATGGATGTATGATTGATCCATGTATTTTCACAATCTTCTGCATTTGTTTCAGATTTCCAGCATTTGAACATTATTTATAAAATAAAAATATAATTCAAAAAGGCTAAATTCAACATTTCTTTCTTTAAAAAAGGTTTTGTTTCACATTTTAATTTTACTGAAACTGAATTATTTCATCAGGCATACCAGAAAACATGTAATAAATACTATGAGCTGCGTAGTATTTTACTATTTAAAGACACTAATTCCTTACTCATTGCGAATGATAACAAAGGGCCAACGACCCCAGGCTGAGTCCTGCCTACATTTAGCAACATTTCCACAATACATGCTCTTATGGCTCCAAGCCCACAAAAATATTTAATACACATTTGTTTTAGAATGAACTTGAGCCAAGAATGCATTGGCTATTCAGGTGGTTGATGTGGAATATGTAACAGCACAAAAATACAACCAGAAACCACAGTCTATTAAGGAAACGGAAAAGAAAATGCTTACTTTTGAAAGTCGCTTGTGAGACTAGAAGAGACAGAGCATGCACAGAAGAGAACAAAGAAATCACAACATAAAATTGTTTGAAGTGTTAAGAAAGAAAGCACTTAGAAATTGAACTTCAAGCCAAGATGTTAGTGGACTAAAATGTCAAAATACAATATTGCTTCCATTAACTAACTGAGCCCATGGAAATCTTTATTTTGAATTATCCTGGGTGCAGTACATTATATTCGTGTGAAACATGCTATACTTAAAATAAAATATTATTGCTGAGATACTTACAATACTTCGGGATAATCAGTCCAGAGCCCCCATTTTTTCATAATGCCACCATTTAACTAAACATGATAAACAGTCAAGTGTTGCTTTTTTTGTGCAAAATGGCCATTCCCTCTGTGGGAGAATGGCAGGGTTGGATGGTAATCAATGATAAAACGGTCCACATATGAATTGGAGCATAGAGGGAATTGGGGTTATGGGGTGAAGGCAATTAAAGTCAAATGTCAGATCATCAGTAAGTTATTGAGTGATGGAGCAAGGGGTCACATGTCCTAATCCTGCTCTGCTTACATACTTATGTCCTTTGTTACTAAATGACTGTGGGTGCAGACAGTAATTATTTTGGCTTGCTGTCTTCAGATGACAGTGGCTCTTGCTGTTAAATCAACTTTCTTTGAATAATTAGATTAAAATAACAAATGTTTGGAAAATAACTATGAAATTGGCTGGATTTATAATCATTGGCTCATATCAATAGCATTTGTTTCATAATCTTTGATCAGAATCAGTGCTAGTGTTTTGAATGGCTTGCAGTTTATTTGGTATACAATTCTAGAGTGCAAAATAATTATGTAACGAGTGTAATTTCTTTAGAACATGAATCTTTGTGACGATGTCTCTCGATTAATGAAAAAATATTTTACCTTAAAAAAAAATCAGCTGCAATGCGGAGACCTCCAAGCTCAGAAACATCATGTCATACAGCACGGTTACAGGCACTTTGGCCCAACTTGTCCATGCTGACCAGGATCTAAGATAATCCCATTTGCCAGAATTTGGGCCATATCCCTCTAAACCTTTCCTATCTATGTACCTGTTGGACCTGCCTTCATAAAGGTGAGCTAGTAAAATTAACTTCTGACATTTCTGGGACAGGTGTATACATGCAAGTCATAAAGCATAAGAAATTCCTTTTTAGCTAAATCTAAGTTTTTCATAAGCTCTTAAAGATTCATAATTTAAACAGGCAACGTTAAACTAATTTTCTGGGCAGGAAAGCAAGGGGATTGGCCAAAAATTATAATCTACCTAATTATGGCATGAGGATATAAGGAACTGGTTACAAATAAATGACAAAGTGCTGGAGTACCTCAGCAGGTCCGGCAACATCTCTGGGAACCTGGATAGACGACGTTTCTGGAAGAGTCCCGGTCCGAAATATCATTTATCCATGTTCTCCAGAGATGCTGCCTGAACTGCTGAGTTACTCGAGCACTTTGTGCCTATAATTATGGGATGAATTTTGTTGACTGAATCATATAGATCAGTTTTTGCTCACTTGGGGCACCAAAATTAACTGAATGACTATCTGTCTTTATGCTCATTTGCTGCATTTCACCATGTCAAGTGAGAGGACACTGCCTTGCTGGAATCTCCTAGCATTACCACAGATCCAAGTCCCCATTCATTTGAAGGAGGATTCCCAGCTGAAGACAGGGAGGATCAAATGTTTTCCCACTCACTTTATTTTAATATTTAATTAATTAATTTCTTAATTAATCTTATGTTTTATTTTATAAAACATTTGTTTTTAAAGTCATTTATATCCATTGCAATAGTATTTAAATATCACTGAATATTAAATGTTTTAAAAGATCTAAATTATGGTCCAGGCTTCAGCAGTTTGTGCAACTTTACCTCCTGTCAAAGGCTATCGGCATTCTGCGGGGGAACTTTGGGTCTGTGTCGCTTAAAAAGCTTTTCTATCAGATGCCTGTCTGTGAAGGGACACGAAGGTCAGCCATCTGCATTTGGACTGGGTGGTGCAGTTTGGTAGGAAGCACGAAAGCAACCTGCTCCACTGAAACCTAGCATGTTACTTAATCAGTGACGTTAATGGGCCAAAATATCAAGCTGCATGTAAAATCAGCAGAGCATGCAATCTTCTCTCATTCTCAATAGCACGTTGGATTAATAGTACGAGCATCATCTTCAATCCTTCTTCGTACAAACATAAGTTCCAGATCTCCCAATCCACATTGGATAAGTCTTAGTTGGGAAGGTTGTAATAGGAACTAGATTTTACAGCACCATCTTGCCCAACACTGCTATCTCTTATTTCACCAGGCCATTCCCACTTGCCCAAAGTTAGGAAAGAGAATATCAGACAGGATTTATTCTCTTAATCACTACACAATGAAACCTATTGGATGTGTAATTCTATAAATGGTGGGATGCAACTGCATCATCAAACTCAATATATGATAATGGTAATTGCAACAGTTGTCTCTTTTTAGCTATCAGTTGGGAGAATCGACATTTCCCTCTTGCGAAAAGAAAATTTGGACAGCTAACCTATTTTTCTTTTGATTATTCCCCTTATTGGGACATTCTTAAAAGGTGAAAGTTTCAGTAGACAGACTAAGCTGTAAATTTACAAAGAGGGGAGACAATCAGAACCTTTCTCCCAGGGTGGAATTGGCAAATACTAGAGGGCATAGCTTTAATGTGAGACACACACATTTTAAAGGAGATGTGCTGGGCAATTATTTTTTGCACTGAGATTGGTGGGTATCTGAAAAGTCCTGCCAGGGGTGTTGGTGAAGGCAGATATGACAGTGGCATTTAAAAGACACATCTATATGCAGGGAATGGAGGGATGTGGATCCTGCGCTTGCAAATTAGATCAATTTATTTTGGCATCATGTTTGACATAGACATTATGGTATGAAGAGGCTGTTCCGGTGTTGAATTGTTCGATGTTTTAAGTGAGACACTCGATTCTCAACAGAAATAAAGTTAATTTATACATCAGTTCTTAATGCTGTTATCTATGAAGTAACTATCAGTTCATCTCTGTCCGTAGTTAATATCCTAATCAGGCAGTGTACAGACCCTATATGGCTCAGGGTCAATTATGAATGATCCTTTAGTCTTTTTCATGTTGGGACAGAACTGAATCAATCTTTTGTTATTAATACCGCAACTCCTTTAAATAGAAAATAAACCTCTCAATCATTGTCCCTTTGATGACCCCAGGATATGCTACAACATTTTATGGTCAATTATGTATTTCTGGAGCCAATGTAGCAGTTAATTTGTACTCAGCAATGACCTACAAAAAGTAATAAATATAATCTGTTTATGATCTCTCATGGAATAAAGATTAATGAGACAACAGGAAATTGTACCATTTTTGAATAGTACCAAGGGATCTTTTCAATCCACTTCATGGGACATCAATTTAGAATCTTTTGCTGAAATAATTCACTAGATTGTGTATGGAAATTTCTGGAGCACTTTTTAAAAGTTATATATTTATATTTCCTCCTCTTCTGAAAACATGTGGCCTATTCTGGGTGATGATTTCACTGAATAAAGGCCAATTCCTTACCAGTGTTTGTGTGGAGAATCACTCAATTTGCACATTTGTACTTTTCATATTGGTGGTCAACTATGCTATGAAAAACTGGAGTAGATTTCCCTCTTTCTTAGTTTAGGGACACCAGAATCATTTGTAGCATCAATACTTCTACCCAAACTTCAAACTCATTGGTTTAACATGGTACCTTCCTGATCTATACAGCTCAGTGTCACACTGGAGATATGTTTAACTACATTAAAAAAATGCGAAACCCACATGCAAAAGCAAGGGCAAACTACAATCAAATTCCGCATTGGAAATGTAGGGTAAGTGAACACTGAAGTCACCGCCAGATTGAAACTGACTTTCATATTGCTGTCTATGAGAAATTATTGTGTGCAATTGAACTGTAAATTTTTCAACACTGCAACAATGACTACACTTCACAAGAACTCCAGTGGATAAAAAACTCGTTTGGACATCTTAAGATCTTGAAAGGTATCATACAGTTCCAAATGTCTCTCTTTTTTGTCCAACATTTTGGTGAAACATTACAAACATAAGATGGAGAGGGACGGGATCAATAACAAAAATGATAAAAGCTATCAGAAATATAATACTGAAATAGAGAACTCAAATAGAATTATGGCAGCTGAAAGGTTTCCACAGTTATCAAGATTATTTATGAAGATTTGTTCCAATGCCCATCTCCAAAAAAATGTTATCTTCAAATCATTGAGTTATAGTATCGTACAGCACAGAAATGGGGCTTTTAGCCAAATTTGTCCTGGTCACCTGTGATGCTGAATCTCACTCCCCCCCTTTCCCACACAGACCTTTCTGTCGTGGGCCTCCTCCATTGTCAGAGTGAGACCCAGCGCAAATTGGAGGAACAGCACCTCATATTTTGCTTGGGCAGTTTACACCCCAGCGGTATTAACATTGACTTCTCAAATTTCAAGTAACCCTTACTTTCCCCCTCTCTCCATCCCCTCCCTCTTCCCAGTTTTCCGACCAGTCTTACTGTCTCCGACTATATTTTATCTCTGTTTTCTTTGTTGTGACCTTCTCCCGACTAACAATGATCTATTCTACATTTTCCTTGGTCTCCATTCCTTTGTCCTATTTTCACACCTTACACATCCTTATCTATATACTTCCTTATCTATGAACCTCCCCCTCCCCTGACATCAGTCTGAAGAAGGATCTCGACTCGAAACGTCACCCATTCCTTCTCTTCAGAGATGCTGCTTGGCCCACTGAGTTACTCCAGCATTTTGTGTCCATCTTCGATTTAAACTAGCATCTGCAGTTCCTTCCTACACATCATTATTTAAATGGTCACTTACAACAATTGAAGGCATATGCAACCTCAAACTCAAGATTCCACCTAATCATCTGCATCTGTACAGCAAGACCATACATGGAAGTCTGGATAATTTTCTCCTTACAAACAGTACATTTGTTTCTCGTCATTGTTTTCCACCACAGCTTACACATCTCTCTCTCAGAAATTCAAGGGTACAATTCATGGCATGGTATTATATATATATATAACATATAACAACTACAGCATGGAAACAGGCCTGTCCGGCCCTACCAGTCCACGCCGACCATTCTCCCTGACCTAGTCTCATCTACCTGCACTCAGACCATAACCCTCCAATCCCCTCCTATCCATATACCTATCCAATTTACTCTTAAATAATAAAATCGAGCCAGCCTCCACCACTTCCACCGGAAGCCCATTCCATACAGCCACAACCCTCTGAGTAAAGAAGTTCCCCCTCATGTTACCCCTAAACCTTTGTCCCTCAAGCTATGTCCCCTTGTTGGAATCTTCCCCACTCTCAAAGGGAAACGCCTACCCACGTCAACTCTGTCCGTCCCTCTCAAAATTTTAAAAACCTCTATCAAGTCCCCCCTCAACCTTCTACGCTCCAAAGAATAAAGACCCAACCTGTTCAACCTCTCTCTGTAGCCTAAGTGCTGAAACCCAGGCAACATTCTAGTAAATCTCCTCTGTACCCTCTCCACACTCTGTAGCTGTAGCATTTATTTGGTAATGTGGGATTTTAGGAACTATAACAAGCTGTTTAGCAGCTGGCAGGTGAATGATATTGGTATAATAGCACTGGTTCATAGTGTTATTTACAAAATGACAATGTGTGAAATTTCAAGTAAATATCATAATGGAAATGGTGCCACTATAATTGGTGCATGATATTATGTTTCAACAATGTTTTCCATCTTCATTCAATATCTAGATCAATGTTTCGAAGATTTCATGAAAAGTGCATGTATTTTTAATGTGACCACTATATTCAATAGGAATTATTGGTAATTGATAGCCTTAAAGGATATTAAAGAAAATTGGCCTTAATGGAAATTTTAACCACTTTGACATATGCTTGCCATTATTTGTCCAGGTATTTCTTTGCAAATATCCTAAATTACAGAAATATGTGGGTTGTTGCTGGCCCACTGATATTAGCAAGGAACCATTGAGAATGATTAAAGTACAGGTACTCCTCAGCTTACGATGTTTCGACTTGCGATAGTTCGACTTTGCGATGGTGCAAATGGCAGCGACCCATCGCGAGCTGCTGCTCGCTTCCAGACACATGATCGCCCATTTTCAATGCATTTCGACTTACAATACTTTCAGTTTCCGCTGGGTTTCTCGGAACAGAACCCCATCGGACGCTGAGGATCACCTGTATACGTTTGAGAAATTTGTTTTCTTTTATTAGTTTGAATATTTCAAGTGTATGTTGCATAAATTGTCTAGTTTATTCTAATATTTTCAAGTGTTTGAAGTTTTTTTTTCCATTTAATAATAATTTACTTTTAATGTCCTTTTATGATTTGTGAGAAACGTTCAAACGTTTTATCATCTTGAACCGCCAAGTAAGCCAGGTGTATTTTTAGATTTTTTTTGCTGCATTTTATGGCTCAAGCTACTCTGCCCCCTACAAAAAAGAACCTATCGCTTCATGGAAAAACCTGACAATATGTATGTTTTGGGCCCCATATGCAAGGTTAATATATAGGATCACTCTCTGATCAGACATCCAGTCTGGCTAGCATTTCATTTCATTCATGATCCACACTCTAGCAATTAGCACAGGCAGCAGCAAGGTCAGGGCATATTTTCCAGCAATTGGATTGAGCGGAAGCCTCTCTCACCTCATAAGGAGCTCTGCCTGAATCCAAATGTAACCCGTTAATGACTTACACCTTCCACATCACCCTGAACTAAATCTGACTTAAATCATTCTAACAAAGTATCAAATACTTGGAGGAGATGGAGAGTATGGAGCAGTCACATGGACTGATTACACAATACAACAGTTCTTGAACATTACATTCTGCCTTGAGAACCTCAAGAGTGCAACATGCACAAAATATTGTGGCTAATTTTACAGTCAGTGGAGTGCCAACAATGCTTGCCAATGAAAATAGTTAAAAATATTTCAAAATGTCGGAGGAATTGTGGATTTTATTCAGTGATTGCTCTCTGGTGAAGCCTTCCACATTGTAAGGAGATAACTCCATGCACAAAATATGAGGGAACATTTTCAGTCAGAGAAGTCATACCCCATGGCTGTCTTAAATCTTTTCAAAACATTCTTAATGTTTTCAAAAACTTTTGAAACACTTAACAAAAAATTGAAGTTTAAAAAGATTAAGAGCAATTAAATTGTCTTCGGGTATGGTATTACAGAAAACCTATCATAAATTATGACAGCAAAGCAGTGAAGTCAAAAGTCACAGTTAAACTTAATCCCCTCTCACTTGATATGCACATACATGACTTTCTTGTATGAATCAGACTGTCATGAGTATTTAGACTGAATTTGCTTTTCCTAAACCAGTCGCTCTGAAGTAAAATTTAACCCAAATACTGCCAGAGATCTGAGATTAACCTAAGACATTCCAATTCTCATGATCCAGCTACCTTTAAACGGTCTCATATGTGCAAATGAAATGAGTTAGTGGTCAAGCCAATGTCCCTAAAGTCTGGAATTTAGTGAGGAAAGCAAACTCCATGATAGAAAGCTCACTGTAAATTATAAGTTTGCAACAAAACAACTTATTGTAGACAAGATTAGCAAAATGATTTAGTTTTCACATGAACACAAGTACAGCACCCAAAAGAAACATCCATGAACAAAATAACAATTATCACTCATAGCAGTTGTAAAAATGTTTAAAATATTTAATGACATTTTTAGATAATCATGATTTAAAATATGTCTGACAGATTTTATTCCAGTCTTTATAATGTAGGTATTCTGTTTCCATGGAATGATTTTTTAAAAAACTTTCAGCAGATTTCTTTGTTGCTAAATAATGGGCGTGCAATACTGATACAAAGGTAAAGAATATTTTTTTAGAGCATATTGCCATTCCCAACCATATCCTCTTTCATGACCACTAAACTCAACTCACCTTGGAGTTCTTGCTGCTTCGACCAGACTGGGAGGAATAGTTTCGCTGGATACCCTGTTCCGGGGTGGAAGGTGATTTGTCTGAGGAATGGTCCGACCCCTTTTCCACCATGCTCTCACCCTCAAGATTCTGAGGTGTTGGGGATCTTGATCGCTTCCTCAAGATGGGTGAGCAGGCTGGGGTGCTCCGAGCAGAATTACTGGCAGTGCTGAAGAGAAAAAGGGAGAATCTGGTTAGAAATTCTCAGAGCTGCAAGAGTTTAGCCACTTGAAGACCTTGTGCCAACACTTTTCAGTTGTTAATCAGTTTTAAATTCCTTCCGTTCCACCTCACAGGGGATTATCACATTTCTGACCTGTATTTTTCCAATAAGCAAACCAATTGGCACTGATGCATTACCATGCTGAGAACTATATTCTGCCCTCTGTATCTTCACCTTTGCTCTATTGTACTTGAGTTTGGATTGATATTATTCATGGATAGTATATTGGACCTGTTTGGATAGCACAAAACAATGTTTTTCACTGTAACTTGGCACATGACAAGAATAAACCTAAACCTAAACTTCACGGCTGAATCAATCCAGTCATTGCCCAAAATTCCAGCAGAGCTCACTCAAAAAGAATAGGAGCTCCTATCTTACTTTAATCTTCTCAAATTATTTCTGTTTTGTATTGCTAATTAGATCAACAAAATCCCATGAAAGTAAGCATGCAGGTACAGCAGGCAATGAAGAAAACTAATGGCATGTTAGCCTTCATTGCGAGAGGATTTGAGTTTAGGAGCAGGTCTTACTGCAGCTGTACAGGGCCCTGGTGAGACCGTACCTGGAGTATTGTGTGCAATCTTGGTCTCCTAATTTGAGGAAGGACATTATTGCTATTGAGGGAATTCTGGTAGGTTCACCAGAATTCCCGGGATGGCGGGACTGACAAATGATGAAAGAATGGATCAACTGGGCATGTATTCACTGGAATTTAGAAGGATGAGAGGGGATCTTATATAGAAACATATACAATTCTTAAAGGATTGGACAGGCTAGATGCAGGAAAAATATTCCCGATGTTGGGGAAATCCAGAACCAGGGGTCACAGTTTAAGTATAAGGGGACTGAGATGAGGGAAAACTTCTTCACCCAATTGTGAATCTGTGGAATTATCTGCCACAGAAGGCAGTGGAGGCCAATTCACTGGATGTTTTCAAAAGAGAGTTAGATTTAGCTCTTAGGGCTAAAGGAATCAAGGGATATGGGGAAAAAGCAGGAACAGGGTACTGATTTTCGATGATCAGCCATGATCATATTGAATGGCAGTGCTGGCTCGAAGGGCTGAATGGACTACTCCTGCACCTATTTTTCTATGTTTCTAAGCAACAAATTTCAAATCGAGCAAACCACAATGCACTGGAGGAACTCAGCGGGTCAGGAAACATCTGTCCAGGGCAGACGATATTTTGTCTTGGAACACTTCAAACTCATGAAGCAGGAGGGAGAAAACTCGTAAAGAGAAGTGGGGGTGGGGAAAGCCTGGCAAGTGGTAGGCTGAATAACCTGAGGGGAGTTTGATTGGCAGATGGTTGGAGTGAGTGACAAAGGCAAGTTTGATTGAGGCGTTTAGCAAAATATAGCAGCAGTGTATGTTAAATGGTCCAAAGTACTTCCTTCGCTGCACATTTTATCCTAAAGATTCTCTAGTTTATTTGGAGAAGTTTAAAGTCTTAAAAATCCACTAGCGTGCCTGAAAGAAAAATATTCAAGCATTCTAAACATAGACTCGAAGCAGATGCATTTTACAGAACTAAAAATTGATGGCATAGTTAAAAAGTACCAACTTTTAGTACTTAAAAGTGACAATTCACAATCGGTAATACAATACAAAGGAGGGAAGTGCAAGCATAAAATGGGAATGTCTTGAGGACTATTAATGCCTTGATGGGGCTATCATCCATTCCTACACCAGATCATTTGCATCTCTGTGACCTAGTCTGCTACATTTGACCTGTAACTAAATAGCTTTGACACTGGTGCCAATATGCAAATACTCCACTTCTTACCACCGCTATTCTGCATGAGTTTGAACCACATAAAAGCAAGTTGGAAAAAGCACGTTTTATGCTACTTGAATGTAATTCTTCACAACTAATGAACACTGTACTGTTTTACAGTTCACAGCTGAAACATGTTTGCCTTGGGTTGAATGTGCCATACATGCTGTATAAAGTACACACTGTATGAATAGTATCTAAAAATAGCTTTATTCATTAGCTTGTTGTCAACTTACTCGGCTCATTATGGAAATCCATAATGTAAAAGTGTGACCTTGCAGCTTTGTCAATTCTCTAATTGTTCCGAGTTCAATGATATTCTTTTCGGAACAAATGGAAACAAAATTAAAATTACTGGATCCAGCTCAAGTGAATATCTTGCACAGTCTGTTAATCTACATAAACCTTTTATGTACAAAACCGTTCTGTCCAAATGAACCACTTTAATTAATGCCTACATTCATCTCCTTTGCAGGAAGTGAATGACTTTGCATCCATGTTTTTAAACTATAAAGCAGCTTTCAATTACATGAACATATATTCAACTGTACACATATCTGTACAGAAATTCCATACAGAGGTGTCCATTTAACAAAAGTCTTACTCCAATATTCAACAATGCAGAAGATAGCAAGTGAAACCATATAAAGGAAGATTCCAATCTAATTCATAACAGAAGAGAAATCCAAATCAACATCAATGTGAATCTGAACATGGAACAATAGTATCAGAAACCCTATGGCAAAAACAGTGCCAATGAAGTGCGTAGTGAAAGAACCAACTCTATCCATGGCATGGACTCATTTAATCAGGCGTTTTTTTTAATCTACATTTATTGTCTGAAATGGCCAAGAAGTTAATGCTGAGATACTTTCTCACCAACAGCTGGTGGCGATATACCCACAATGCTGTCAAGGAGAGAGTTCCAGACAGTATATTTCACAGAGAAGGAATGGTAATGCATTTCCAAGATAGGATGATGTACAATTTAGAATGGAACATGCAAGCGGTGGTGGTGTTCCCATGTACCTGAAGCTGCAGCTTTGCATGGCTCGACAGGGCATGGATTCATGGATCTGTGAGGTGCTGTCAGAGTGACTAGGCGGTTAACTACAGTACATTTTCTAGATGATACACATTGCTGCCATTGCTTCCTGGAGACAGATGTGGCACCAATCAAGCATGCTGCTTTGTCCAAGATTACGTTAAACTTCTTGAGTTTTGGTTTAGGCTATACACATCCAGGCAAGTTGAGAGAATTCTATCACATTCCTCATTTTTGTTTTTTTATTTGCCAGAAAGCCGAAGTATCAGGAGATTAGACACGCAGCACAGAATACCCAGCCTTTACGTGCTTGTGTAGCCAGAGTATTTATGCTGGCCCAGTGAATTTTTGGTCAATGGTGATTCCCAGGATTGTGATGATACAGGACTCGTCAATGGAAATGCCAGTGATAATGAACAATAAATGGTCAGGCAATTTCATTTTGCAAATGGTCCTTTCAATGCATGAAGGTTATTTGCCACATTAACCCAGTGCCTGGGCATTTCCTAGATCATGCTGCGTTTACTCATAATCTGACTCATTTTGTGAGGAGTTGCAAAAAGACATGAATAGTGTGCAATCATCAGCAAATATCCTCATTTTAGACCTTATGATGGCAAATATTGGGCTGAGGACATTTTCCTGAGGATCTCCTGCAGTAATATCCTGAACCTGGGTTGATTGACCTCCAACAACCACCCCAAACATCTTATTGTGTGTGAATGACTTCCATCATTTGAGTGTTTGCCTTTTTATGCCCACAGACTACAATTTCACCATGGTTTCTTGGTGCTACATCTGGTCAAATAATGTCATTCTCACCTCACTTCTGGAATTAAGCAGAATAGAACTGAGTGGCCCTGGCAAAAATCAAGCTGGGAAATGGTAAATAGATTATTGGCATGTTAATACAACTTTATTGCATTGTTGATGACACCCACTGCCACTTTGCTAATGATTTGAGGGGAAGCTGAATAGCCCGATTACATTTGTCCTGCTCTTTGTGCACAGGACACAAAAGCAATTCTCCACATTGCCTACAGAGGTCAGTGTTGTATCTCACTGGAATAACATGGCCAGAGGACTGTTCCCAATGTTGGGGAAGTCCAGAACCAGGGGTCATAGTTTAAGAAAAAGGGATAGGCCAGTTAGGACTGAAATGAGGAAAAACATTTTCAGCCAGAAATATGTGAATCAGTGGAATTCGCTGCCACAGAAGGCAGTGGAGGCCAATCCACTGGATGTATTCAAGAGAGAGTTAGATATAGCTCTTAAGGCTAAAGGAATCAAGGGGTATGGGGAGAAAGCAGGAACGGGGTACTGATTTTGGATGATCCACCACTTTTGGATGATCATATTGAATGGTGGTGCTGGCTCGAAGGGCCGAATGGCCTACTTCTGCACCTATTTTCTATGTTTCTATGTCCATTTTATTACAACTGGGATATTGCCTGGTCTCATAGCCTTTACTGTGTCCACAGATTTCTGTCATTTCTTGATTTCACACTGAGTGAATCAAATTATGTGAAAACGAGCTTGTGTGATGGTGGAGTAACTTTTTATTATTTTGCCTTTCAAAATGGAAAGAAGAGATGTTGAAAATACCCTGATGATTTGGCAGCATTTGTGGAGCCACACACATTATCATTTCATGTAACAAAAGTACAAAAAGTAGATGCAGAAGTTGGTCACCTGAACCTTCAACCCACTCTACCAATCAAGATCATGGCTGATCTGATCTTAGGAAGAACTACACTGGCCTCTCTGCTCCTCATAATCTTTAACTCTTCTACAGATTAAAGCTATGGCTTAGTCTTAAGTCTTAAACCTAGGCTTAATGTTCATCGATTCGGCCTCCAAAGCTCTGAGGGTGGAGATTTCAGATCTAATCTTAGGTAGAACACTGTGGGCGGCACGATGGCACAGTGGTAGAGTTGCTGCCATACAGCTCTTGCAGTGTCGGAGCCCTGGGTTCGATCCCGACTAAGGGGGCTGTTTGACTGAGTTTGTACCTACTCCCCATTACACGTGGGTTTTCTCCAAGACCTTCGGTTTCCTCCCACACTCCAAAGACGTACAGGTTTGTAGGTTAATTGGCTTGGTATAAGTGCAAATTGTCCCTAGTGTGTGTAGGATAGCGTTAATGTGTGAGGATCGCTGGTTGGTGCGAACTCGATGGGCCGAATGGCCTGTTTCCACACTGTATCTCTAAACTAAACTGGCCTCTCCTCTTCAAACAGAAGAAATTCTTTGTTGCTGTCAGAAACAGCTGACCTTTTATTTTTAATGCTCCCCAGTTCTAAAAAATATATCTCAATGTGCTCTCAAAAGCCCTCAGAATTTTCTACTTGAAATCCACAGTTTAGGCCCAGAAATAAAATCCTGCAGGTGCTAGAAATTTGAAATAAAAACTGAAAATGCCGATGAAACATCATGTATCTGAGGCGACGACCATTTCTCACTCCACTTGCTACATTTTTACTATTTTTATTTCAGTATAGGACCAACATGCTTAATCTTGACATAAGACAATCCTTTATCGTAGGAAACATTCCCTTTCATCATAAATTGATCAGCTTTCATCTACTGAAAGTTCTTGAATTTCAAACAATAATTCTGTTTCTATTTCCATAAATATTGGATAACCTGCTAATAAATTTCAGCATTTTTTGGCTAACCTAATACATTTTAGCATTTTCTGACTAATTAAGGTATGGTTTATATCACAGTTTGATCGGGCTATATCACATTGTAAGACAGGACTACTGAGAAAAGCAAATTAATTAACTTTAAAACAGGAACATATTGTAATTATATGTTACAAATACAATTCGCTGGTTAGTGAGGAAGGGGAACAGTTTCTTCCAACTAGCTTTTCAATGTTAAAGACAACTAGAATGATCAACCCAAAGGTATCACAAAATGCTGGAGTAACTCAGCGGGTCAGGCAGCATTTCAGAAGAGAAGGAATGGGTGACGTTTCGGGTCGAGACCCTTCTTCAGTCCGAAGAAGGGTCTCGACCCGAAACGACACCCATTCCTATAAGAAAATAACTGCAGATGCTGGTACAAATCGATTTATTCACAAAATGCTGGAGTAACTCAGCAGGTCAGGCAGCATCTCGGGAGAGAAGGAATGGGTGACGTTTCGGGTCGAGACCCTGAGATGCTGCCTGACCCGCTGAGTTACTCCAGCATTTTGTGATACCTTCGATTTGTACCAGCATCTGCAGTTATTTTCCTACAGAGAATGATCAACTCAATGGTTTACTGCTACATTATGACACCCATATGGCCATTATGAGGACTACTAATGTGGTTATGTCGTATGGAATGTAATAAAATTCACTTTATTTTGTTTCTAAGCCAGTTTGTTCCCACAATGTAACTGTGCAACAAATATAGTGATCTCATAGATACGAGAAGATAATACTATCATACATTATTCAAAATGTCTATTGCTGCTAATGCGACTGAGTTATATAATACAGCGATGTCTTATCCCAGTTTTAAAAGAAATAGACTTAAGTAACATATCAACTTTAAGTATGAGCACCAAAATGAGTGAATCAAAAGAAAGTTTGTAAATGGAGAAACTAGTAAATCAATGTTAACTACAACACATTTTAAAGATTAAGCATAAAACGATTAGCGATATATAGGCATGGATGTTTCCATCAATGAAGTTCCTATCAATGGATCAGAAGTTTCTGTCAATGCTTGGCAAACTAAAATAATTTAATGCCAAGTCAGCTTGGCTTCATGAATGGGAATTCATCTCTCACTACTTAGTTGTACTTTTTGCGATGTCACCAGTGAGGTCAGTGAATGCGAAACAATGGATGTAGCGTATTTTGATTTGTACCGCACCAAAGATTGTAAAATAAAACATGTTTATGGAGTTCTTCGACAAAATTGGGTATAGATAAACTATTGATTGAAAGACAGAAACAAAGGAAGAGAGATATCAAATCTTTTTTTTAATTGGCATTTTGCAGTTATGGGGGTGCTAACCTGAGCAGTATTTGACCCTCAGCTATTTACATCTAGTGCAAAGATGGACTTGAACAGTCTGAGGGTAGTATACTCGAAATTATAAAGGTGGATAAGAAACTAAGCTGTAAGGAGGACACTGAAAGAGTCCAAGGGGTCCACAGATTAATTAATGGAAAGATTGGGTCAGATTAAATATAATGTGGGAAAATGTAAAATCCATAACTTTAGAATTTTGTTTTAAAGCAGTCTGTAAGTGTTTTTAGACAGAGGAATCTTGGTTTAACCATCAAGGGAAACACAAAGTTCACAAGTGCAGCAACTCATCAGCAAGACAAATTGGCCTTTATTTAAATTGAGCAAGTCTTGCTGCAAACTGCAGTCCATGTGTGGATTCAATAAAAATGTCTCACCAGGGCCATAAGATAACATCTGATGTACTGTGTGCAGTTTGGTCTTCCTTACCTAAAGGAGAATATATTGGCCTCTGCTGCAGTGCAGCATAGATTCCCGACATTGGTTCCTGAGAAGCTTTCCCAGAGGCAGACATTGAATAAGACTGGCCCAAGAAGAATGAGAGGTGATTTCATTTAGATAATCAAGATTCTGATAATAGTCAGAATAGAATATTCTGAAATAGTCCCAGAGACGCATTAAATGCAGCATGGAATCAGACCATTTGGCTCATCATATCAAAGCCATTTAGTCGGACTTGGCCCATACTCTTTAATACCTAAACAATTCAAGTCCATTCAAGTGCTTATCTGGACACTTCTTAAATGCTATCAATGACCCTGCTTCCACCATTCTCTCGGGCAGCACATTCCAGGTACTCACGTACACCGGTAAGAAAGTTCCCCCTCGTATACCCTCTAATAATAATATTCATTTATTGTCATTGCAACGAGTACAACGAAATTAAAAATAGCCAATCCTGACGGTGCGTACAAACATATATGCAATAAATGCAAAAACAAATAAATACATAAATACAATTATATTAAGTACAAGATTTTTAAAATCTCTTCCCCCTTATCTATAAGGTCAAAAGGAATATTAGAATTAGGCCATTTGGACCATTAAATCTACTCCACCATTCAATCATGGCTGATCTATCTCTCCCTCCTAACCTCATTCTCCTGCCTTCTTCCCATAACCTCTGACACCTGTACTAATCAAGAATCTATCTATCTCTGCCTTAAAAATATCCACTGACTTGGCCTCCGCAGCCTTTGTAAAGTTGGAGCATAACCTCCCTGCGTTTGTATTCATGCCCCACTAATGAAGGACAGTATCCCATTTGCCTTCCTAGTCATGTTATCTACCTGCGTATCCATCTTCATGAATCTCTGTACCCTTCTCCAAGATCCCTCTGTTTTCCAATAATCCCGAAGACCTCCAAAAGGCATAACCTCACAATTATCCATCTGGAATTGCATCTGCCTTTTATCAGCGCATTTCACCAACACATCGATTTCACTTTGAAGACTTCACCAATCTTTGCATCATCTTTGAACTTACAAATTATACCTCCTCCATTCACATCCAAAACATTCACATATATTACAAACAGCAAAAGTCCCAGCATCTCTGGGAAGCACTATCTGCAACATGCAATCAATCATATAGGTGTAAGAGTCTGAAAACTATGACCACCAGGTTCAAGAATAGCTTTCTTTCCAACAACCATCAGGCTCTTGCTTACTGCCAAATCTAACCCATGAATTACGGTTATTGATATTAAAATGTATCCACCGACATTTTCGCCACAGTACATAATCCTCTGACATTTTCGCCACCTCCAAAAAGATCCCACTACTAGCCACATCTTCCCATCTCCACCCCTTTCTGCTTTCCGCAGAAACTGTTCCCTCCGCAACTCCCTGGTCAACTCGTCCCTTCCCACCCAAACTCCGTGTTTTCACCTGCAATCGCAGGAGATACAATACCTGTCCCTATAACTCCCCCCTCGAGACCAAGCGCGGGCTTGACGATCGTTTCGCTGAACACCACCGCTCAGTCCGCCTAAACCTACCTGATCTCCTGGTTGCTCAACACTTCAACTCCCCCTCTGATTCCCCCACTGACCTTTCTGTCCTGGGCCTCCTCCATTGTCCGAGTGAGGCCCAGCACAAATGGGAGGAACAGCACCTCATATTTTGCTTTGGAAGCCTACACCCCAGCGGTATGAACATTAATTGCTCTAACTTCAAGTAGCCCTTGCTTTCACTCTCTCTCCACACCCTCCCCCTTCCCAGTTCTCTCTTTCCTGCTTTCCCTCTCTATCCCCTCCCCCTTCCCAGTTCTCCCACTAGTCTTCCTGTCTCCGACTCCATTCTATCTTTGTCCCATCCCCACCCCTGACATCAGTCTGAAGAAGGGCCTCGATCCGAGATGTCACCCATTCCTTCTCTCCCGAGATGCTGCCTGACCCGCTGAGTTATTCCAGCATTTTGTGTTTATCTTCAATTTAAACCAGCATCTGCAGTTCTTTCCTACACATTGATATTAGCCTCACAGGTCTGGAATGAGTAGAGCCAGGATGTTTAGGCGCTAAAAATCTCTGAAATAGGCAGGCTAATAGGCATAATAAAATTACAAAAAAAGGCACCAAAGAGCATTTATTGCCAAAAAAAGGCATTAAAAGGCATGTATTTCCACCACCAAAATATGGTTAAAAATGTGTTTAGCTGTCTGTACATGCTGGGAGATGAAATATTTCTTCTCATGATTCACTGCTTTCTCACATGCTTTGTAAAACAGCACACAGTTGTCTGTAGAGAATATATCATTCCCGTACACCCTTACCAAATCGTTCAGTTTTTTACATGGCGTTGACTTGACTTTAGGCATTTTGACGCTTGCAGGGGTAGATCCTACAGGAGCGGGGATACAGACCTCTACAGGCAGGCTAAGTACAAGCTGAGAAGGGGAATCAGAGCTGCCAAGGAAAGGTACTCTGAGAAGTTGAGGAGCAAGTTCTCAGCTAATGACTCTGCTTCAGTTTGGAAGAGCTTGCAAGAAATTACAAGCTACAAGAGGAAAACTACCCGCTCCTTGGACAATCGTCAGCTGTCCAACGACCTGAACGAGTTCTACTGCAGGTTCGAGAAACAGAAACTTAACCCTGGTAGCCCCTCCCCCCTCCCCAACCAACACTTCACACCTACTCACAGCCTGACTTCAGTTTGAAAAGACTGAACCCTTCCCCATCCACCCCTCTCCAATCACCACTTAACACCCACTTACAGCCTGACTGCAAAAGGCTGGGGCCTCGTCCACTACCCACGAATGAACGACTGATGGTGCGTCCCTAGTTTCGCCCCGGTGGTGGAAGTTTTCTTGTAGGTTATGTTAACACGGCAAAAAAAGGCTGATTTAGACACTCGATCATGAAAAAGGCATTATCTTGCTGAAATCATGAAAAAAGGCATAAAAAGGCACATGGCATTTATGGCAAAATCCTGGCTCTAGTAATGAGTATAGTTTTCCATGCTGAGGGACAATATTTGCTGTACTTTAGTCAACAGAAACCTCATTTGTGCTGATCGAAAATTTAAAAAACACAATTAAAGTCCTAGCAATCCCATATCTTGCTTCTCACAGCTGCCTGCGATAGATGCCATCTGGCCCTGATGAATTTAACCACCTTTAAACCCACTAAGGCATCAGGGGCCTCCCCTATTTATGGAGACGCACTAGACTTTCATTTTCCCATTTGCTAAATTCTCAAACTACAAAGTCTGGTTCATAGTAAATACTGATAAAAATTATTCATTTAGAACCATTACTTTACCTTCAGTCTCCACATGCAGACTTCTCCTGTTCTCGCTCATGGGTTGTTCTCTTTCCCTGATTATCATTTTATAGAATGCCGTCAGATGAACTTTAATTCTCTCTGCCAGTGATATTTCATGACCCCCCCCCCCCCCCCCCTTCCCTTCCTAATTTTGTTTTTATGCAAAACCTGTCCATGCCAACCTAGTTCCATTTGCCTGCATTTGGCCTAGGTCACTCTAAACCATTCCCATCCATACATATGTCCAAATATCTTTTGCATGCTGTAATGTTATCTACTTCCTCTGGCAGTATTCCAGACATGGACAACCCTCTAAATGGAAAAGTTGCCTGAGGCCTCTTTCTATATCTCAAACCCACAAGTCCTGGTAACATTAGTGAATCTCTTCTGCATTCTTTCCAGAACTCCACATGGTACTCCAAGTGTACAAGTACACCAACTAGTACAGCTGTGCTATAATGTTCCATCTTTTGTACACATTACCCATCCCAATGAAGCAAGCATACCAAACACCTTCTTCTCACCCGAAGTGCCACTTACAGGGAACCATGACCTTGTGCTCCAGGATCTCTTTGTTCTCCAACACTCTCCAGGCCTCTGCCATTTATTGTACAAGTTCTGCTCTGATTTGACATACCAAGGTGCAACACCTTACATTTGTCAGAGTTAGGTTCCTTGTGCCATTTCATGGCCCACTTTCCAACTAATGTTGGTCCTGTTATAAACTTAGATATCCCTGTTCACTATTTTGGTGCCATCTTCAAATTTACAAAAATATTAACTACATTGTCATCCAAATTGTTAATATGGATAACAAACAAAAGTGGACCCAGTGGATTCAACACTGACTCCTGCAGCATTCCACTGGTCACAGGCCTCCAATCAGACAAGCAACACTCTACAACTACCCTTTAAAACCTTCCTCCAAGCAAATTTTGAATCCTTTGGCCATTTCATCTTGAATTCAATGTGATCTGACCTTCCAGGTATATAGAAATCCTGGTAGATCCTGTCCCTCAAAATTACCTCCAACAATCTTCCCACCGTTGACGTCAGGCTCACTGGTCTGTAATTCCCTGGCATGTCTTTGCTGCCCTTCTTAAATAACATACACGGTGGTTGCATCAGCCATTTTCTATGGAGTGGTCTGCTGGAGCAGCAGCATCTCAGCGACGGAAGGGACGAGACTCAACAAGCTGGTCAGGAAGGCCAGCTCTGTCCTGGGTTGCCCCCTCGACTCAGTGCAGGTGGTGGGAGAGAGGAGGATGATGGCAAAGTTAACATCGCTGCTGGACGACTCCCACCCCATGCAGGATACTGTCACTGCACTGAGGAGCTCCTTCAGTGACAGACTCCTTCACCCCAAGTACGTGAAGGAGAGATATAGGAGGTCCTTCCTTCCCGCTGCTGTGAGACTGCACAACCAGCACTGCTCCCAGCAGACGAGTCAACAATAACAGCTAAGAATACACGGAAACTGATGACATATTTATGTATCTTTTATTTATAATGAATGATCTCTTGCTCTCTTGCTATCCACTTTGCTGCTGTAACATTGTAAATTTCCCCCGGTGTGGGACGAATAAAGGAATATATTATTATTATTATTATTACAACATTTGCCACATTTCAATCTTTCAGAACCTCACCTGTGATTAATGATGATGCAAATATCACTGCAACGGAACTGGGTACTAAAGTTAGATGATCAATCCTCAATAATTTTCAACTTCAAAGGTCCCTTGAACTTGTTACCCCAGGCTTTTACTGTACAATAATGTCCTTAAACCTTGCTATTTCGCAGACAACAAAGACAACCCCTGCTTCTATTTAGCTAATACCTCATGACTAATTCTGCCAGTTCGAGATTCACCGTGCTGAAGAATCAGCCTCTGAATCTATTCATCTATGTAGTAATACCTTTTGGAATTATTGCTGTGCAGCCTCCTTGGCCAGTAAATATTAATTTTGCACAGATTAAGTCTATTTCCCCAGGTTAACTACACCAAGATCCATGGACTTCAAAATTATTATTTATTATTATTTTAATGATATTTTAATGTCATCTAAGTTAATAAGTGATAGGAGCAGAATTAAGCCATTTGGCCGATCAAGTCTACTCCGCCAGTTAATCATTGCCGATCTATTGCTAACCCGTTATTTACAATATATATTTAACGATGTAGACGAAGGAATTAAATGTAACATCTCCAAGTTTGCAGATGACACAAAGCTGATAGGCAGTGTGACTTGCGAGGAGGATGCTATGAGGCTGCAGGGTGACTTGGATAGGTTGGGTGGGTGGGCAGATGCATGGCAAATGCAGTATAATATGGAAAAATGTGAGGGTATCCACTTTGGTGGCAAGAATAAGAAGGTAGATTATTAATTGAATGGTGTCAGATTAGGAAAAGGGGAGGTACAACGAGACCGAGATGTCCTTGTAAACCAGTCACTGAAAGTAAGCATGTAGGTACAGCAGACAGTGAAGAAAGCAAATGGCACGTTGGCCTTCATAGTGAGAGGATTTGAGTACAGGAGCAAGAAGGTCCTAATGCAGTTGTTCAGGGCCCTGGTGAGACCATACCTGGAGTATTGTGTGCAGTTTTGGTATCCTAATTTGTGGAAGGACATTCTTGCTATTGAGGGTATAGGTTCACCAGGTTAATTCCCGGGATGTCCTTCCAAGTGGAGGCTCAGTCATTGAGTTCCTTCACAAGAGACTGATAGATTTCTGGAAATGAAGCGAATTGAGTGAAATGGGGACAGTGTCATAAAATGGTCCTGAGGTCCAAGACTCGTCGTGTTCTTGATGAATGTTAGAGAAGCCATGAAGTGCCAAATCGCCTATTCCTACACCGATTAATTATGTTCACATCAGTAGATGCTTGTTGAATATTCAGCTTGAACATAATAGTATATTTCATAATACAATCTATCAAAGCCAAGTGTATTGATGGTTCTTCACAACAATATATACACCTGAAATCGGTAAATTGTAATTGCTTTTTGGGTATAGATGCAATTGGTTGTTTTCTCAGATTTATTCAATTCAAATCAGTATTAACCATTTGAAATTTCAGGTATGCATACAATCCTCAAGCAAATTTTCGGACATCAAGACTAATATCATATGCACCTTTTATCTAAAATAAATCATTGGAAAACAACGATGGATCCAAAATCACCCACCATTATTAGCCTATTAAAAACCTGGCGACGAGAGGGAGTACAAGTATGCCACAAGTTCTGTTTTACCACAAATTACTGGAGAAGCCATACAATTGTTTGAGTTCTACTGTTAATAAATACGTTTCACGACACAATTTAAGTGGTAAGGATGTGCTTATTGATCTGGATATGTCACTCAATTTTAGAAGCTCTGAAAAGGAACAGTAATATGTCACTGTTCACTCTGACATGTCACCTGGCATATACTAAATCGGCCTTTGCTTTTTAAAACAAAATTACATTTTTAGGTTATTTAACATAGACCGTGGAGCAGCACAGCGCATGAACAGGCCTTGTAGCCCACAATATCTGTGCTGAACACGATGCCATGGCCAACTCTCATCTGCCTGGACATAATCCATATCTCTCCATTCCCTGCATATCCATGTGCCTATCCAAAAGTCTATTAAATGTCACCATTGTAAATGTTTTAACAACTTACCTTGGCAGTGCATTCCATGCACTCACCACCCTCTATTTAAAAAACTTGCCCCGTACCACTCCTTTAAACTTTGTTCCTTTCACCTTAAAATTATGCCCGCTAGTATTTCTTCCTTTATTTGCTTTAAATTGCTATCTACTTTAACTGCACTCAATTTCTTTGAGGCAAAGGTTTCTACATTCTAAAATGTCATTAAGGCCGTTGACCATAGGTCCCGATATTCAGAGCTCACAGTTATTCTGTTACGTTTGCTGTGCCTTTATCAATTAGTGTGGTGGGAATGATTTCACCATGTCAACTATATGTCAAATGCAGACAAATCAGACTCGCATTGACGGTCATCTTAGTCGGCATAGACAGGTTGGGCAGAAGGTCCTACTTCCTCCATGATTACAGTAGCTCAAACATGTTATGTACTGCCATCTCGTGTCTGAATTTTATTAAAACTACAATCTGTGATATCAAGTCCAAACAAAGCATGTATTCCCCATTTCCACAAAACCTTCAGTGATCCCATGCTATTAGTTTAGTTCAGATATACAGCGCGGAAACAGACTCTTCGGCCCAAGCCAACCAGCGATCCCCGTACATTAACACTACCCTGCACACACTAGGGACAATTTTTACATTTACCAAGCCAATTAACCTACATACCTGTACGTCTTTGGAGTACGAGAGGAAACCGAAGATCTCGGAGAAAACCCACCCAGGTCACGGGGAGAACGTACAAACTCCGTACAGACAGCACCTGTACTTCAACTCCCCCTCCCATTCCCAGTCTGACCTTTCTGTCATGGGCCTCCTCCAGTGCCATAGTGAGGCCCACCGGAAATTGGAGGAACAGCAACTCATATTTCGCCTGGGCAGCTTGCAGCCCAGTGATATGAACATCGACTTCTCCAACTTTAGATAGTTCCTCTGCCCCTCTCTTCCCCTCCTCCTTCCCAGATCTCCCTCTATCTTCCTGTCTCCACCTCTATCCTTCCTTTGTCCCGCCCCCCTGACATCAGTCTGAAGAAGGGTCTCGACCCGTAACGTCACGCATTCCTTCTCTCCTGAGATGCTGAGTTACTGCAGCATTTTGTGAATAACCACATGTAGTCAGGATCGAACCCGGGTCTCCGGAGCGCTGCATTCGCTGTAAGGCAGCAACTGTACCGCTGCGCCACCGTGACCGCCCACTTTCTTGTCAACTGGAACCCACCTCCCAACTCGATTCTGCCAATCATCTGCATACAAGCGGAAGTTTACAATACCAACTCACACATCTTTGTGGATCTGGGAAGAAACCCATGTGGTCACAGGGAGCACGAGCAAACTCTACACAGTCAGTATCTAAGGTCTGGATTGAGCCTGGGTCTCTGGCGCAGCAAGGCAGCAGCTCTTCAAGATGTGCCAATGCACTGCCCTTATATAAATCTAAATACAGATTTGTAGACAAAAAAATTATTTAGAATTTTTTTCTATAACAAAGTATGTCAAAGATGGAGCTATTCACAAAATGCTGGAGTAACTCAGCGGGTCAGGCAGCATCTCGGGAGAGAAGGAATGGGTGACGTATCGGGTCGAGACCCTTCTTCAGACCCGAAACATCACCCATTCCTTCTCTCCCGAGATGCTGCCTGACCTGCTGAGTTACTCCAGCATTTTGTGAATAAATCGATTTGTACCAGCATCTGCAGTTATTTTCTTATACTCAAGTCAAGTCAAGTCAAGTCAAATTTATTTGTTACATACACATACACGATGTGCAGTGAAATGAAAGTGGCAATGCTTGCGGATTGTGCACAAAAAAGAATTACAGTTACAGCATATAAATAAAGTTAATAAGTTACTATAGTGTAGACAAAAATTTAGTCTCTGGGGTTATAAAAGTTGACAGTCCTGATGGCCTGTGGGAAGAAACTCCGTGTCATCCTCTCCGTTTTCACAGCGTGACAGCAGAGGCGTTTGCCTGATCGTAGCATCTGGAACAGTCCGTTACTGGGGTGGCAGGGGTCCCTCATAATCTTGCTTGCTCTGGATCTGCACCTCCTGATGTATAGGTCCTGCAGGGGGACGAGTGTAGTTCCCATGGTGCGTTCTGCCGAACGCACTACTCTCTGCAGGGCCATCCTGTCCTGGGCAGAGCTGTTCCCAAACCAGACTGTAATGTTGCCGGACAGGATGCTCTCTACAGCCCCAGAGTAGAAGCAAAGATGGAGCTGATTGGACTTGGCATGATTTAACAAATGTGGCCTAAATATAAAATAATTTAACATAACTCATTGCTCTCAATGAAATTGGTCGATCTAAAAAATGAAAATGACACAACTCTCAAATTGAATATGGAGAATGCAACTAACTGTCATATTTGACACAAAGTGCTGGCATAACTCATAGTAGTATATAAAATTATGATACATAGGTAGGACAGACAGGATCTCTGGAGAACATGCATTGGTGACCTTTTGGGTCGGGATCCTTCTTCAGACTGATGAGAGGAAGAGGCAGGACAAAGCTGGATACAAGCAAGAGGGGGCGGGGTGGGTTTAAAGGGCAGATGGTTGGAACAAAGGCTAGAAATTAAAGCAGAAGGTGTGGGCGGCACAGTGGCTCAGCGGTAGAGTTGCTGCCTTACGGCGCTTGCAGTGTCAGAGACCCAGGTTCTATCCCGACAATGGGTGCTGTCTGTACGGAGTTTGTACGTTCTCTCCGTGACCGCTTGGGTATTCTCCAAGATCTTCGGTTTCTCCCACTCTCCAAAGACTTACACGTTTGTAGGTTAATTGGCTTCGTAAGTGTAAATTGTCCCTAGTGTAGGATAGTGTTGATGTGCAGGGATCATTGGTCGGTGCGGACACGGTGGGCCGAAGGGCCTGTTTCTGCTCTGTATATTAACAAACTAAACTAAAAGGACAGCATGAAAAGGCGTTAGTCAGCGTCATCCTATCATTTTAAGAGTTACAAATTTTGAAGCCAGAGAGAATTAATAGAAGTGATGGGGGAAGAGAGAAGTGGGTGTGAGTCCAGGTGAGGCACGAGGGAGGGTGAGGAGGCGGAGGAAGGGAGAGTGTGGGGTAGAAAGGGGAGGGCGAGGGGGGATGTTAGAAGTTAGCAAAAATTTGAGATTTTTATAATTCTTTATTAATGCAACAACACTCATATAGACTCAAACTTTCTCATGGTTGCTTATCTCCAGTCTTCGGGAGATCTGAACACCGTCAGTTCCGGAAACAGGTCAATAAATTTGCACAATAGACACAAAATGCTAGAGTAACTCAATGGGACAGGCAGCATCACCGGAGAGGATTGTGTGACGTTTCGGGTCGCCCGTTCTTCAAACTATTCAGGGGAAATGGAAACGAGAGATATAAACAGTGGTGTGGAGAGATATAGAACATATGAATGAAAGATATGCAAAAAAGTAACGTTGATAAAGGAAACAGGCCATTGTCAGCTGTTGCTAGTTGAGAACCTGGTGCAACTTGGATGGGGGAGGGATGGAGAGAGAGGGAGTGCAGAGGTTACTTGAAATTAGAGAAATCAATATAAAAACCAATGGGTTGTAAGCTGCAGTAAGAGTCAGTGAAGGTTGTTTACTAAGATTTTCAAAAAACCTTTGATAAGGTGCCACACGTGAGGCTGCTAAGGAAGATGAAAGCCCATGGTATCAAAGGGCAGATACTGGCAGCGATAGCAGGTTGGCTAGATGGTAGAAAGCAAAGAGTGGCAATAAAGGGGGGATGGTTCTGGTTGGCTGCCATTGATTAGCGGAGTCCTGCAATGGCCGCTACTCTTCATGTTGCATATTAATGACTTGGATGAGGAGAATGAAGGCTTTGTGACTAAGTTGCGGATGATACAAAAATAGGTGGAAAGGCAGGTAGTGCAAAGAAAGCAGGGAATCTGCAGAAGGACTTGGACAGGTTGGGAGAGTGGGCAGAAAAATGGCAGATGGAATATAGTGCAGTAAAGTGTGCATTCATGCATTTTGGTAGTAGGAATAAAGGTGAAGACTATTTTCTAAATGGGGAGAGAATCCAGAAATCAGAGGTGCATAGGGACTTGGGAGTGTTGGTGCAGGATTCCCAAAATGTTAATCTGCAAGTCGAATCGGTAGTAATGAAGGCAAATGCAATGCATTTATTTCATGAGGGCAAGAATACAAAAACAGGGATGTAATGCTGAGGTTGTGTGGGGCGCTGGTCAGGCTGAAATTGGAGTATTGTGAGCAATTTTGGGCACCGTATCTGAGGAACAATGTGCTGGCCCTGGCGAGGGTCCAGAGGGGTTTTACAAGAATGATCCCAGGAATAAGTGGGATAACTTATAATGAGCATTAGATTGCACTGGGCCTGTACTCGCTGGAGTTTAGAAGACGTACAGGTATGTAGGTTAATTGGCTGGGTAAATGTAAAAATTGTCCCTAGTGGGTGTAGGATAGTGTTAATGTGCGGGGATCGCTGGGCGGCACGGACTTGGTGGGCCGAAAAGGCCTGTTTCCGGCTGTATATATATGATATGATGATATGATATGATAATGAAGAAGTTTAGGGACTTCATTGAAATGGACCAAATAGTGAAAGGTTTGGATAGAGTGGATGTAGAGAGGATGTTTCCACTAATGGGTGAGTCTAGGAATAGTCATAGCCTTAGAATTAACGGATGTTCCTTTAGAAAATAGATGAGAAGGAATTTCTTTAGTGAATCTGTGTAATCCTTTGTCACAGAAGGTAGTGGAGGACAAATATCAATGGATATTTTTAAAGCAGAGTTAGATAGATTCTTGATTAATATGGGTTATGGGGAGAAGGCAGGAGAATGGGGTTAGAAGCAAAGATACTAGAGGAGCAAGATGAGCCACTCCGTTGAAATCGTCTATACTGCAGTGTAGTACGCAAAAGAGCGTAACATCCGCCATTTTAGTAAGCAAAACCCACCGATCGCTATGCCTCTCGCAGTGTACTCAGTGTTTTGGGGGAACAGTAGGTGTGATGATACCATAAAAATGCAGAATATATCTCATCTATCAATTCACAGATTTTTATTCTTTTTCTTTTTAAATGTTTCTGCAAGTTTCTGCCTACTAAAATGGTGTCATGACATACTACGGTTTTTAGGGTCGAGTGGTCTATCTTGCTCTGCTCTATTATTTTTGGTTAGAAGGGAGAGATAGATCAGCCATGATTGAATGTTGGAATAGACTTGATGGGCTGAATAGCTTAATTCTGCTCCTTTACTTAATGTTTTGAACTAAACCTGACATCTGAGATGGAAGGAATTTCATTTGGCTGCGCTGATATCCATCTTAAGTACAAAACTCTGAAATATAGCTGCAGATAAAGATATCAATATCTACTGACAGCAAGGTTTGCCATTAAACTCTAAAATACTGCTCATCTGCAATAACTTCTAAAAGAACGAGAAATTTCTGAAGTATTTTGATGATAACAATATTGGAATTTCTACTCCAGAAGAAAGCAATCAAGTCTAGAGGGGACAAATGGAAAATTGAGCCACCCTTGGCTTGTGGAATGTCAATATTCTCGTTAAATAAATAGCAATGAGTTTCAGGACTTCTTTATATTCTGTTAACTAGGGAGACTATCATATTTTCTGTCAACTTTGTGACCTAAATTGACATAATTTACCAAATATCATAACGTAAAACAAAAGCCTGAGTTTAGAAAATTATTGCTGCTACCGATACAGCATAAAATATATAATATAAACATCTTACTATGATAAATGTTGCATGGGCAAACATTTGTAAATGAAACTGCTTCTAAACTTTATAATCAACAGCCCTGTACCTGGTTTATACCCAAACGTTAGTAGTATCATGTACATAAAATGAGAAAAACATTTCAGATGTTTCAGCACATTTAAGGTATATAAATGCAATGCACAATTTAAATTTATTTAACAGGTTAACCAATGGCAATACTGCTGTACAGAAAAATTACCAGTGAAGAATCAGATTGCAAAAAACTATTAAGAAGTAAACACTTTTAAAATGGCTTGGTAGATGCTTTCAGTTGCCATCTTAATTTCACCATGTCTTAAAGATTGTGTAGTGCAAATGAAGTGTCAAACATAATCAACATGTTAAGTTTTAACAATTCACAGCTACGGTTACCATCATATCTTCAGAGTATTCCTATATCCTCCTACCTAAAAACACCACTATGTTTGCACGGGACATTTTCTGAAGTGTGCAGTTCTGACTCATTTCTGAACTTTGCAAATCTTTTTTCAGCTGTCAGACACGGTCAGGTAGCAGATTTAACAGTCAAATTACCTGCATCACATTTTGCAATACTCCTCTATTGCACCATAGTCAAACCATGCATGTCAATGTGCTGGTCTGCTATAATGTGTCTATAAGTTGTAATTTTCTGCTCAAATAGAAACAACATATACCTTGAAAGGTCAATGCCATTGCTAAATATTTGTAACTCAAGATGCAGTGGATTCTAGCTCAATATTGGCAACAGTTACAACCTGCTCTCTTTCATGTGATTGTCACAACCAATGTTGCTTTTTGGCTTGGAAACCTTCAATTAGGTATGTAAAAGTTTCTGTGTGGAAGCCTGCTGGGTAAACTGAGCTGCCCATTTACTATGTTGGTCCTGCAACAGGCCATCTCCAGAGAAATTGTCTTGTAAAATGTACTGCTTTAGCTTCAATGAAAGACATTTCACTGCACAAGATTAAACAATTTCTTTGTTACTTAATTATAAGCAAGATGCATTAAGATGTTTACAAAAGAAATGCTAATAACTCAATCCAATTTTTAGATAAATGCATGCAAAATCTGCTTAGGATGCTGCAAAATCTGTTCTTGGAGATAAGCAAGGGTTAACTGCATGCATCAGGATAAATGAGAGACTACCACACGGAGCTTAAAACTGCAGTGCACACTGTCTCTACAGTGACCCTTACTGAGATGTTAAATAAAGGATGTTATTTGGTGTCTCAGGATTAAACATCATGATACATACTGGGAAGACATATGGACAATGCTCTGCATTGCATGCAGCACTGGTTCGAACTCCAGTCCTTGATGCACATATGACGCATTCAGAATTGAGCGTTCCTTTTATGTGCAGAGTTCAATTACTTTAATTTCTAAGAAAACACAGAGATGGCATGGTGAATAAATCAACCGCACTACATCTTAACGAGAGGAAAAATAACAATGCACCACGTAACTAGGCCTCAGGATTACAAGTGAAATCCTTCCCTCCTCCCCCAGTCTCTCTTAAAGACCTGAGAATTAAATCGCTTTCATAAACATGCCTGGAAAACAAAAGACAGCAATAATCCAGAAACCACTACTCGACAAACAAGCAGTTTTAAAGAATTTGAGCCCTACTATTGATTCTTGCTTTAATTAATACAAGAATTTTAACTGGTCTGTCTTCCATTTGTTAGAAAAATATTTAAATAATGAAAAAAAGCTTCAGGATCATTTCTTCACAACAAAAAAATGTTAAAATATAGCCTAAGCAGCGACACTAACCTGGAAGCCATTAAGAACAGCAGCACACTGACAAGTCCCTACAGCTTCATTCATACATTCAAGGTCTGTGAGGAGGTGGGAGGATACTCACCTCCACTACCAGCTCAAGACCTGATTTAAAGTCAAAGCCTGTTTTGAATAGAAAATTCGGCAATGTAAGCAACCCACTCAGGTACTCTTCGATCATTGCTATATTGTGGCTGTTTTTCCAGTCCTGATCCTCACACACAAACACATACACGAAGCACACACCGGTTCATGCTGTTTTACAAAATGCTGCTGCTTGGTGCAGTCTGCCAGTTGTTGAATTATTCATGTTCCTCATGAATGGAGGTGACATCATTCGGTTTGGTCCGGTATGGCTGCATGTCTACATCAACCAATCTGCCTCATCAATGGCATTACTTCAAGACCCTCCTTCCCTGCTTTTAACCATTGCAAACCCAAGCACGATAATAGCCCAAAAAGGCAATTACCTGGTTTCTGGAATTTTCTAATGGATAGCTCACAGTCTATTTTGTACACACTGGCAATATAATTACAATATTTCTTTCACAAATTGCTGCAATGTCACATATGTTATTCTAAATTTTAAAGTTTGAAGATATAGGTTGGGGGGGGGGGGGGGGGGGGGGGGGGGTTGTGTCCAAGAAAACAATCCAAATAAAAAAATGTCCATAGCTGCATCATCTGTCAAGAATGTGACAAGAAAGGCAAATTGAACAGAAAATAAATTTTGTGCTGATTTTTATTTTCCATGAAAGTAAAATTTTATTCCAATTCACAAATTCTGTGAGCAACAATTTTTTGTAACCTGAACAACCGCACGCAGGGGGACACCCATAGTTTGTGGAGAGTTAGAATCTAAAAAAGCCGACTATTCCTATTGCGGAGGTTCACATATAATAACTACAATACTGCATTAAATTTAAAAAATATATCTAATACATGTTAAATAACATTTAATGAAACAGTAGAACATTGATCACTAGAATGGGAAAAAACAGCTATGGTAAAGGAAGCTACTGGCAAAGGGATAAAAACTCATTTGAAAGGGATTTTAATCTTCGAAGAAGGGATGGGGACAAGCAACAATTCTAATATATTATTTTGCATCTAAAATACTCTAATAATGCCATGTCACTTAAAATGAAAAATTATTTTAAGATCATCTGGCCATTTGAATTTTCTGAACCTCAACAAACCAAGCAGGACATATGGTTAGAATGTGGATAATTACATGATAGCCTATGGAGCTGGAGATATGGGTGTTTAAAAACATGATTGTATACTGAAATTAGACACGGAGAAACAACAGAGAAACTCTTTCTATTGATGATAGTGAAGCAAGAATTAGAGGTCACAAAATGTACATGATAGGCAAAGTAAAATGAAAAGTGACAAGACGATGTTTTATGATATACTAGACTTAGGTGGACCCATTGGGTCCAAATCTCTCCTGCGATCCTCTCCTGGGGCAACCCTCCTCCAACTGACGATCCTGCGGGCCCGGCAACCCTCTCCAACTGACGAAGCCCAATGCCGACGGGGAGTGTCCCCCGGGGCTGTGGGCGGGCGAGAAGGGACAGAGAACGGGAGAGGGAGCCACTCACCTCGGCCCCGTGCCGCCAACACTGCACTGTGGACCCGAAGCCTCTCCTGCAGCACAGCAGCGAAGGCCATCTTGTTGGACCCTCTGCTGCCGAGCTGTACCACGGGAGGAAGGGCAGGCACGGGGCACGCCGGGACAGGGGCTGGTCCTCCCAGCGGGGGGGGGGGGGGGGCGGGGGGGAGTGTATCTATTAAAGTTAGTGGCAGCTCTTAGGCTCAGCCGCCCCCTCCCCCTCATTGGCCCCAAACCTCTCCTGCATTCGTCCAGCACGCGCTTCCCCCTCACTCACCCACTCCATCACCCCTCAACCCCCCCTTCCTCCCCTCCCCCCCCACTCACACACTCGAACCCCCCCTTCGTCCCCTCCCCTACTCACACACTCGATCCCCCCTCAACCCCCCACCTCCCCCTCACCCACTCCATCCCTACTCAACCCCCTCCCTTACCAACTCACCCACTCCATTCCCCCTCAATCTCCCAAACCTCTCCTGCATTGGTCTAGCACCAACCCCTCCCCCACTCCCCCTTCCCCACTCCATCCCGCACAACCTCCCAAAACTCTCCTGCATTGGTCTAGCACCCTCCTCATCCCCCCCACCCACCCATTCCAACCCCCCTCAACTCCCCTTATCCCCCACTCCTCCCTTCCCCGCCACTCACCCACTCCACCCCCCCGAATCCCCCTCCCCCCACTCACCCACTCCATCCCCCTCAACCTCCCTCATCTCCCACTCCTCCCCCCCCCACTCACCCACTCCGAAACCCTCTTCTCCCCCCCCCCCACTCCATCCTCCCTCATGGAAACCTGTATGAACATTGAATTCTCCAATTTTAGGTGACAACCACCCCTCTCCGTGCTCACATGGACTCTCATCTGTTTCTCCGCACTGCCCCCCCCTCCCCCCCCCCCACATGACATTTCTCCCTCTAGGTTCATAATTTACAATTCTACAATTCTTTTGCCTCCCACCTTCTGTCTTTTCATCTCTGGCATGGGGGGAGGGGGGGGGGAGGGAGCAGGGATCACTACCTTCCAATCGACCATCGGATTTAGGCCAAGCCTCAGGTCTTGATCTTCAAATATCCTTTTATTTTTAAATCTGCCATGGGTTGCCCTGCTTGAATGCAGACAGTGGCAAATTACATAATAAAATCTACCTTTGCTGAGGGATGCCTCCCTTGATATGGAAATTGTTGCACCTTTTCAACAGTCCTGCTCTAAACATTGATTGTTGGAGGTCAGTGTGATGCAACACATGTAAGGGTGACAGAGGACTCACAGGATTTGGATAGTGAGCATTAAACCAGCCTGTCATATGAAAGCATCAACAGTGCCTTGAAGCTCGGCCTCTGAGTGTACGCAAGCTCAAGCCTCGTTTGCGTATTGTAATTTTCCCACTGAGGTTTGTGTAACCTTGGTACTGCTCAACAGATATATATTACTTCTAAATAAAGATGCCCTGCAATATTGTAGAAGGCAGGATTGAGAAAAGTGTAGCACACTTTTTTAATTTGGTTTGCACTGAGAATGGTTCTGTTGTAGACCCATCTGTTAATATCACGGTTTGCATGCTATACATTTTGAGGAGAATGTACCACAGTGCCTCTATATTGATGGCAGTCAAAGACTTTGTTTAGATCAAGTAAAATATCTATGGTGGCTGGTGTGGCTTCACACATTTTTCTTGGAACTGTTGAGCGCAGATGATGTCCACTTGTCAGTACACCTGCAAGAACTCGATGACTTGCGAAAAACATCAGTTAAAAATGGTTCATGTACAATTAGGTTTAAAAGTCAGCCAGTGCTGATATGGAGAGCAACAAAACATTCCTTAGCAACCTTAGCAACAGGCAGATTCCCACAACACCACTGAATTAGTCTTCAATATCCACCTGATTCAATGTGTCATGAATAAATGGATTTGCTTACAAAAAGAAACCTTTTTGAACTACCATAACAAAAAAGGAACAGAAGCAAATGTGTCTTACTGTCCTTAACTAACATTCAAAAAGACCAATGTTTAGAAAGGAAATGCAGATGCTGGTTTAAACCGAAGATAGACACAAAAAGCCCACAGAGTTACTGCAGCTTTTTGCATCTATCTCTGGTTTATCTAATCTTGGCCTATTAGTCTTGATCCCATTATCTGTTTATTTAAAGAAACAAACCTTGCACATGGACCTAAGATGCGGCAATTAATGTTTACACCTATTATTATATAAAATTACTCAATTTAAGAAATGAGCTTCTGTAAACCGAGCCTATAATTTCCTGTTTGCTCACTTTTTCACCTGTTAAGGGACCTGGAAACTGCTCTCCAACAGACCACAGGAGAACTGGTGATATATTCTTACATCATTGTCAGGGGCCTCGGGGGGGGAAGACACTGTGTGTGTTTTTAAATGTGCAACATCTACATTATTTAGATAGTCACACAATAGTTCAGGGGATATTTGAACTCTGTGTGCAGCTCAGCAGCTGTCCATATCAGTAATCCAACTCAGGAATTCTGTCATACTTCAAATGCTACATATTCTGTAGAGTGAGGCACAGTCCCACAGGAATATTTGTTCTCGTCATTCTGCTTTGTTACTGGATACCGCCACATTGTCTCTATTAGTGAACTATTATTTCTTATACAAAGATGGTTACAGATGATAAATTGAGTTTATTTTGTTTATTTTAAATATTTATTAATGTTGTCTCTTTGAAATTTGCATGCAAACTTTATTTCTACAAATACTGATGATATGAAAATAGGTGGAAGGGCAGGTAGTGTAGAGAAAGCAGGAGGACTTGGACAGGTTGGGAGAGTGGGCAGAGAAGTGGCAGATGGAATATAGTGTAGCAAAGTGTGCAGTCATGCATTTTGGTAGTAGGAATAAAGGTTTAGACTATTGTCTAAATGGGGAGAGAATCCAGAAATCGGAGGTGCAAAGGGACTTGGGAGTGCTGGTGCAGGATTCCCAAAAAGTTCATCTGCAAGTCGAATCGGTAGTAAAGAAAGCAAATTCAATGCTAGCATTTATTTCAAGAAGGCTTGTATACAAAAACAGAGATGTAATGCTGATGTTCTGTAAAGTGCTGGTAAGGCCGCATTTGGAATATTGTGAGCAATATTGGGCACCATCCAATTGATCCATACATATAAGGTCCACAAATATGACAAAAGCAACAATGTTTCTCTTTAGAACCCTAATGGGATTTAAGGAACAGCTCCATGCAAAACTTTTAGTTAAACGGCTGCATAGAATGGTCTGAAATGCCCTTGTGTACAGATAGTAATCAAGAAATACATACATCTTTCTACATTTGGAATGTAAGTAGTTAATATTATTATGAAAACTTTTAGTGAAAGATACAAAATAGCAGGCCAATATGATCTCAGGCCAATCAATCAGCAGAATCCATTCATAGCATTTAATTTAACTTAAATAACTCAAAGCCTTTCATCGATGTGTTGGAATGAGTGTGATGGAACAGTATGGCTACTGATTGTGTGGAGATGTTAGATGTGACATTTGCACAGTACTAAAGAACTTTATTGACCATGTCCCCAAAGATAGATATGAATTCAGCCAATCAGCCTAGTCATACTGTTAACCCCAGTGAACACTTCAATAAATTATTCCTACAATCATGTTATTACTCACAGCTTTCATAAATTTGCAAATATTTGATGAACATTTTAAATCAACAAAATATCATAATGTTTAGAAATGCTTAATTTATCAATCACTCTTTAAAATTTTCTAATTTATATAAATATAAATAGTTATTCTTAACACAGGTTCAATACCTGGCACACAGCTTTAATTTGTGCAGGAAAGAACTGCAGATGCTGGTTTTCAATCGCAAAATGACCCAAAATGCTGGAGTAACTCAGCGGGTCACGCAGCATCTCTGGAGAGAAGGAATAGGTGACATTTCGGGTCGAGACACCGCTTTAATTTCTCTACTTTGCTGAGTTTGGCAACAATAATATTCTTGTGGAATGTCTCCTTCTTCAAATATGATGTTAATGAAATTCTATCTGCACTCTGCGGCATTCCTCGATTCAAATTAAGAAATATTTCCCATTTCCAATTCATTTCCCTAATTTTTTCTAGCATTTACTAGCATTCCCTGTGTTGAGTGGTACAAATTCTTGTTTCCCATCTACATGCAATGAGTGTACATGTTCCAAACCGCTCTTCAGCTGGCTTTCACCAACTGAACAGCAAAAGTGGATGCCAACAATCAGTGTAGCTACTTGTCTCTTGGTGGGAAATTCTGCTCTATTCATTTAAGATTCTTGAAAATAAATTTTTATTCCCCTCAAATATTATTTCCTCTTGAAATGTGAAACTAATTAAAGCTAACTGGAAATCAAAGCCATGAATCACTTTGAAAACACAAGAGACTGTATTTGCTGGAATCTTTAGCAAAAAAACAAACCGCTGGAGGAACTTTCATCAGTCTGAAGATGGGTCCCTACCCAAAACATTGTTTGTCTATTTCCCTCCACTGACTCATCTAACAGTTAGTTTTTTGCTCATAAATCTTCCTATCACATTTTGACTTTGGTTCTATCCTACGATATACACTCTTGATTAGTTTTTTTAGTTTAATTTTGAGATACAGCATGGAAACAAGCCCTTCAGCCTATCGAGTCCAAGCCTATGATCAATCACCCGTTCACGCGAGTTATCCCAATTTTTCATTCACTGCCTATACACCTGGGGCAATTTACATAGGCCAATTAACCTATAAATCCGCATATCTTTGGTATGTAGGAGGAAACTGGAGCACCCAGAGAAAACCCACGTCGTCACATGGAAAACGTGCAAACTTCATAAAGACAGCTCCCGAGGTCAGGATCAAACCTGGGTCTCTGGCGCTCACAGCAGCTCTATCAGCTGTGCCACTATGCCCCATAAACATATCTTGGATTTTAGTCCTTCACTTAGCCATTTCCATTTAACAATTAAACCATTCGTTAATAGAGTAAAAACACTAATTTCAGTGGAAATGATTATCTGTAATCTTGGAGCCAGATAAAAAAGAAGCTTTTATTACAGAAAATGTGATTTGTGACTACTCAATGTGATTTGCAAAGTATGAAGTAATTTCCATCAATTGAAGCAATTTGAAATAAGAAGCAATCTCGTCAACCTTTCATGTGGAGAATAATCCCCGATAACTTTGGACAGTTTATCTCAATGTAAGATATGGCTCTGTACGTTTAAAGGCATAAAGAGATCAGTATTACACTGATAACTCCAGTACACTGCTATCAATGAAGCTGAAAACACTAAATGTCTGCTCAGCAAACAAACCAAGTATGATAAAAACAAATCCTGCAACAACATTTTCCTTGCAACATGTCTGAATAACTTTATGAAAAAAATAACAAAAATGAGCATGGGAGATAGTGGAGTGTTCTGTGAGTTAGCACCTTGGAGAGCTCCCTGTACGCTTATCAAGTGTTTATCTGTGCAAGCACAAGGTCTTTCTTTAATTCCAGAAATTTTATTGGACAAATTAGATTTCGGGGAAAAGGTGAAGAGAAAACATGGAAAACTGTACATTACTTTTAAACAGCAAACTTTTTACACAAGGATCAAACCAAAATTAATTAAACTGATTCCTTGCATTTTTTTAGGAAAACTTCTTCACCCAAAGAGAGATGAACCAATGGAATTTTAATTGTAATGCATCCATCAAACTTTCATTTTTAATTTCAAGGGTACCATCATTTTTTTTCTTGTGAGTTAGATTACAGAAATTCTAAAATTTCAAAACATGAAGTGAAGGGAATTTAAAAATAAAAAGAGAATATTTAAAAATACTCAGCAAGTCAGCTTGGAAAGAAAATAAATAACATTTTAGATCAGAATTAACAGTCTTCTACATGAAACCTTTCTCTAAGGAATAAAGTCCAAACCTGCCCAAACTCTCCCTATAGCTCATGCCCTCATGTCCGAACAACATGCTCGTAAATCTGCCCAGCACATTTTCCAGATTAATGGACCAAAATTAACACTGTTGTCCAAGTGTGGGTCCTCATGAATGTCTTGTACAACTGTAATGTAACATGTCAACGTCTATATTCAATTCTCTGACAAAGGCCAACATGCCAAAAGCCTTCTTTACCACTATATTTACCTGCAACACCACTTTTTGGGAACTATGTACTTATATGCCTAGATCCCTCTGCTCAACAACACTCCCCAGGGCCCTTCCTTTCTCTGTGAAGTTACCACCATGCTTTGACTTACCGAAATGCAAAACCTCACATTTATCTGATTTAGACTCCATTAGCCATTCTACAATCCATTTGCCCAGCTGATCAAGATCCTGGTGTAATTAATTCTTGAAAACCACCTTCACCTTCTACTTATTTTAGTGTCATTGTTCAAAGACTATATAATTAATCAATAATCTGAATTGCATTTATGAATTATCAATAAACAAATATGCAACTTGACCACTAACTAAAAAAACGAAAAATTATACGAAATTTTCCTATCATAAAGTGCTTCTTAGCACAACTATCTGATACCTCACACATTGAATATGATGAAATTTAAGAATCTACTGTCAAGAATGAAGATTTAAAACTTGATCTTAGTTATGTTGCTCTCCTTTTGTTCTGTGTATTAAACATTCACGTATTTCTTCCACTTGTGAATCAGCTCAGCTCCTATTAACTACCATTCCTGTTATTACCTAAAGTTCTTCAACTGAAAACAATGTATTCTACTCCAAAATTAAGATCAAAGGAGTGCGTTGTGATACAGAAAAAGTAATGAACTGCCTTTACTAATTTAATATGAAATAAAAGGGGATTCATTGAGATGTATTAATAATAATGATTTAATGCTTATGAAACTAAGCTCCTGCATATGTACAATTACCATTTAATATGTGATTTGTTTTCCTGTCGATCACAAGCTTTGAAAATAGCCTACATTTTGTTTTAAATTGATGATAGAATGACATGTAACATGACGTAATGTTGAATGGAGAATGTAAAATGTGTCAACAAATCCTGGATTACATTCATATAAAGTTGGTACAGGTTGAAACCCATTTACTTAAGTTATATCTATCATTACCAATTTTCAACATATTCTTGCAATTAGGCATTGTATGAAATATTAATTTTAATGATTTCTTTAATAGGAACAAAATGAATTAGGAAAGAAAATGCAAGGCTTTACTCAATATGATATCTGAGAAAAGGGGTTTAGATGTTTCATTTATGGGATAAATTCTTTGAGTCCTCAAAGGGCCACTTAACATTCCAAAGGCAGAAAATGAATGCATCAATTTGACCTTTATAAAGGTAATTACATACATGATATAATATTTAAGTGTCAACATCTTTTCAGATTAAAAAGTGACTGAAACAATCTGAATGTCAAAACAAACTGGATCGAACATCCACAATACTCTCTGCAAGAGAAATTTGGAGATTATCAATTCATTACTACTTCAAACTGTAGCCTTCCATCGTTTTCATTGTTGAATCGGCTTATTACATGTAGTCCTGTTTATAACCTATTTAACAAGAGTATGAATACAATATCATATTGAAACAATCATAATCACCTTCAACTGTGGAGCAAGACAAACCAATCCATGGGTAATCATTAAGAACACTTCTCTAAATTTAAAATGGCAGCAGGTCTAGGGGAAAAAAATAATATGACATGCTTTTTCCCTGCTCCCACATCTATTATAAGAATTAAACTTGTGCAAATATACACGTTGTTGCATTACAGTACCTGTTAGCTAAAGTTATAGCTGAAGATTTAATTCACTGGATAATTCAAAAGCTTAGTCTTTTATAAAACTTTCTCAGATCAAATTGCTGAAAAATGTATCGATGTGGCCATACTAGACAATCAGTGCTGGATCCACCGCTGACCACAAAATCCAGGCCAAGAATATTACTTGAACAGGAAGGAAAAAATGATCTTGACAATCCACATTACAGCCTTCAGAAACTGAGCTAAAAGAGACCAATTCATTAAGGTGGATTTGACGATTAACATCCAAGATGAAGAAAAATACTAATTCATATTGAGCTTCATTAGAGCCAAATCGAATAGCTCCTCTCCGTGTCAATGTGTTAATTCTGCTCAGTACACTTGACATAGACTTGTAATTTGGAGTATCTCCGCTCAATGGGCCAGATCATGTTCAAACCGGCTTGCCTGCCACACTTGCTCACCACACTTCCCGCACTCTCAAGTACCATTCATGTCTCTGTGATTCAAAATGTGCTCGAGGCCTGGCTGCCAGAGCCATCTATTTTACTGCTGCGAAACATCTTTGAACAGTTTTTAAATGTCTTTGATAATTATAGAGATTTTTACAAATAATTTAAAAGGCTCAATGAGAGTTCAGATAAAACATGATTGCATGGACATGGAAGTCAAATGCACTAACCGTGAGGTGGAAGTGTGACAAGTCACAGTGAAATTCTTTGCTTGCATACCCAATGTTTCAACCCAATATCGCAGACAAGAACAATTGTGCATGCAATGATTCTGAAAATGGTTTTGGAAATGGAGTTTTAGCTAAAAATGATTTTTAATTCAAAGATCTGACTATGGTCTAATTTTGAGATGGGCATCTTAAAGTTGGTACCTCCTTTTCCATAAAATAACAAACATCAGAATCCACTCAAGGACACAAAATGTTGGAGTAACTCAATAGCTCAGGCAGCATCTATGGAGAACATGGATCGGTGACGTTTTGGATCGAGACCCTTCTTCAAACTCAGTCTGGGTCGAGACTGAGTCTGAAAAAGGGTCTTGACCCAAAATGCCACCTCTGCATGTTTTCCAGGAATGCTGCCTAACCTGCTAAGTTACTCTGTGTAGGAAAATAACTGCAGATGCTGGTTCAAATGGAAGGTAGACACAAAATGCTGGAGTAACTCGGCGGGTCAGGCATCATCTCAGGAGAGAAAGAATTGGTGGCGTTTCAGGTCGGGACCCTTCTTCAGACTGATGTCGGGGGAGGGACAAAGATAGGATGCAGTAGGAGACAGGAAGAGTGTGGGAGAACTGGGAAGGGGGAGGGGAAAGAGAAGGACAGAGGAAATATCTAAAGTTAGAGAAGTCAATGTTCATACCGCTGGGATGTAAACTGCCCAAGCGAAATATGAGATGCTGTTCCTCCAATTTGCGCTGGGCCTCACTATGACAATGTTTCTTTTTTTTTTTCCTAATCAGATGTGCAGCACTTTGGTCAACGTGGGTTGTTTTTAAATGTGCTATACAAATAAAATTGACTTGACTTGAATGAAGGAGGCCCATGACAAAAATGTCAGACTGGGAGTGGGAGGGGGAGTTGAAGTGCTGAGCCACCGGGAGATCAGATTGGTTAAGGCGGACTGAGCGAAGGTGTTGAGCGAACCGATCGTCGAGCCTGCGTTTGGTCTCGCCGATGTAGAGAAGTTGACATCTGGAACAGCGGATACAATCGATGAGGTTGGAGGAGGTGCAGGTGAACCTCTGCCTCACCTGGAAAGACTGTTTGGGTCCTTGGATGGAGTCAATATTAAATATTAAATTACACCTGGCACAACTAATGTGTTCTATTTCCTTTAGGTGAAACCTCTTAACAATCAGTTAATGCTTGCTTTAAATTCTTGAGCAACAACTTTATGAAATCATTTAAATTAAATTGATGGAAATTGGGTGTCTACTTACTACGTGCATTTTCCATGGTATTTGAAATATTCACAGCACATTTGGACTATGAGGTAGAATTAAAACAAGAATACTTGCACATCAACATGCAGTGGCTCCCTAATTTATTGCACAAATATTTCTCACAAGTTTTTTATCCACTACTCCTTCAGTCTGAAGAAGAGCCTCAATCCAAAACGTGTCAGTCCATTTCTTTACAGATGATACCTGATCAGCTGAGTTCCTCCAGCACTTTGTATTTTGCTCATGATCTGCACAATAACAGTTCCAAGTTTCCATATCCATTCTGCAGCTAAATAATCTGTTCAGTTTGGTTCCTTTGAGAGTGGAAGGGTTAAAGGAAAAAAAACCATGCCCTTGTGAATGACCCAATTCCCAGAATCTACTCTGGAGTCTTCAATCCATGATGAAAATAGTATTCCACTACTAAGGTTGCACAATGTATATTGTCTTGCACTCTCATGGTCTGGTTTACCAAGACTAACATAATTTATGATATATTTATTTGTTGTGTTGAATTTTATGTGCCTGTAAAGCCTCAGAAAGCGTGAATTTCTCATAGACATATATTTTGTATAGTAAACAATCACTTCATAATTAACATAAATTGTGCCACACAATTTGAAGTCAATATTTTTTCAGATATCAATAATATTAAGAAATTCTATAAATTAATTGCAGTTTGAAATAAAAATTTGCAGGATTAGAACTGTTTATCCCAGAAGCTGTTGCGGAAAGTAAAACATTCTCTTTCATTCCTGAACTGTGATAAATAATACAATGCACGTTAAACTAAAATGACTATTTGAAAGAGTACAAAGGCAGTTCTCTGGGCTATTACGCGTAATAATCTTGAGTTGGGTTCATAATGGCTTTTTATGAGAAGTACTCTCATTGCCAACAACTTGTGGTAGCTCTTGAACAAAAAACAATGAAGTCATGTATTCACTATCCACTGAACTAAATATGTCAGCATCTTAACTGGAGCACATGGAAATCTGAATATTTTTAAACTGCTAAATCTGGATTAGTTTAATATGTTAACCCTATGGAAACATCTGATAGGCAAACAGAAAGACATCTAGTCCGCTTTAAACAGGAATATAATTCTGTTGATTTTATAAAAGTTAAACTTGGTACGCTTTCTAAATATTTGATAATTCATATTTATGTTTAGTATTTTGCCCAATATAGAGAAGCAAGTGAGACCAAAGCCAATGCCGACTACACTCCGTTGCTCACAGGTAAAGATGGCACCTGGCAGGTACAAACATGCTCTCACATTTGTGGGCTTGGGTCAGGGCACGTTGTTCACATATTTCTTCCTCGCTCTTTACCCCCTATCGGGAACCTTCCCTTGGGTTTAGGATCGTGACCCAGATATGCAATGGTTTAGATTAGTTTATTATTATTGTCATGTGTACTAAGATACAGTGAAAAACCTTTCTTTACATGCTATCCAGTCAACAAAAAGAAAAGAGTGCAAGGACTCAGGAATGTGGTTAGGTGTGCAGCCAGGATCATGGACAGGGGTCAATGGTGGGGGGGGTTAAACGTGGAATCTGTAGCCAAATTTCACGAAGGAGGGACAGGTGGTGCCAAAGGCTAGGAACTACTGTACATATGCATGTTTGGTAAAATGTTGCAATTCTTAAGAAACGCCCCTGCAGATGTTAAAATGCAGCAGAAGATTTTCTTTTGTTGCCCAAATCATAGTCTGAGTTATACCGCATGGAAACTGGCGGTGGAACCATGTACTTACGCCCCTAGGTATCTCTGTTCTACATAAACACGTGAAGTGTCAAATCTAGGGCTCAAATGCATTCATTGTTAAAGATACTTGCTAATTAAATCACAATTTGTCAGATTTTTTTTACTAATATCTTTTCAGTTAGCTCCACTGAGTGAGCGATAATACTCAGGTACTTCAATATCTTCTATATTTTCTTAAAACATAGGCCATTCAGCCCAGAGTCTTTGTCACATCCAGTAATACCATTCCCCTACTAGTTTTCCCTGTAATGCTCCCTCCATTGCATGACAAGGCATGACTTACCTGATTACATATTTCCCCAAGAATTTACCTGATTACATATTCCCCAAAGTGATAGGACCTGGATAAGATGCAAGTACAATAAATACGCAACGCCTGCGCTTCCCTCCTACGCAAGCAGTTGAATGGAAATGGTGATTCAAGGCAAAGCAAATATTTTTGTGTCTTTATGTGGTAAATAATTAGATTGAAAGTTTATACTTACAATTGTATTAAGTTAAAATGTTTACAATGGTAACTTCTTGGAGTGGGGTATGACAAACAGAATCATTCTGCAAAGCAGGTAAATTTTATCAGCAGCGAAAAATTAATTGTTGATTTATTGAGCAGATAGAGCTGCACTTTAGCACCAACATTGCAATTTCTGCATATTGCAGATTTGGCAAACAAATCTTGGATTAGGTATTTCCATTCCATACTTTGGGCTGTTTCTTTTCAACAACACGATGTATGACTTTATCAAGAGGTCTACAATTTATTTTGTCTAACTAACAATACAATTTGAATAGGTAAGGCATTGTGGATTTCCAGCACCTGACATCATTCATGTTCCTTTTATTCACAAAATGCTGGAGTAACTCAGCAGGTCAGGCAGCATCTCGGGAGAGAAGGAATGGGTGACGTTTCGGGTCGAGACCCTTCTTCAGAAGGCCCTTCGTCTGAAGAAGGGTCTCGACCCGAAACGTCACCCATTCCTTCTCTCCCGAGATGCTGCCTGACCTGCTGAGTTACTCCAGCATTTTGTGAATAAATCGATTTGTACCAGCATCTGCAGTTATTTTCTTATATCATTCATGTTCCATATTTTCTGGTACTCTGCTCAAATTCAACTTGGTATACAATCCTATACACATTATATACATCGCTGGGTTTGATTCACAGATGCCAACTCATTCATTTGTGCCATTGTCAAGTTGGGAACAGTTCCTGCTCTACTTTTGTCATGCTTTCCACAAAAATATATGCCTACATCAGTTGTTTTCCCCTTCACAACAGATCCAAAAAATCTGTTCAAATGGATGGGAAGAAATGTTGGACTAGCCCAGAATCAAAATACACAATATACCAACACTTAGACTGCATTCCTATGGTGTCTAATTTAGAACAGATGCAGAAGGAGCCAATTTTGAGTGGATGCATTTGTTAAACCAGTTCTTGGAACAATAAATACTGAAACCTCAGATTGAGAAATACCATTATGACCTTTGTTCAAATTTGAACTGCATCAATTTGAATTCCACCTCATTTCGCCTGTCTCCGAATTCCGCCTTCTTGGTAAATTGTTGTAAAACTGTAATTCTCACTCCCTCATATAAAAAAGGAAATTGCATCTCATGAAGTATTACCTTCCCGGTCCTAATCCTTTGAACAGCTTCCAGGAGTACTTTACACAGATTTGGCTCACTATTACTGAAACAGAAATCCATTGTTGTAGCTGCAAAGTAAAATGCTTTAAATGTGCAGAATGCTGCGAGTTTGACAATGGACGTACCATATTGGAAACACATTTTGAAACATTGTTATTATGTGGCACTGTGGTACTTCCTCCACAACTAGCCAATTTTATGGTAACAATCTAGCAGCCAATCCCACAATAAATGCACTATTCATTAGACTCAACATCAGTATTTTTGTCTGAAATAGTCTGGTGCCAAGTATTAGTGTATAGTTTAATCTTTGAAGAATGGAAAACAGCCGACAAGCACTTCTTGCTGTTCAAAGCACATCAATTGATTACAAACCTGGCTTGAAAGGAAAACCGGAAACCAAATACATGTGTCAGGACTGCATTTGTTCATTTTAATCATGGCTTACAATAACAATTTCTGTTAAATCATGATCACTCTACTCAGACCTTAGAAATTTCAGCTCTGCTTCTATTCGGACAACTGTGGATGCATTTATGAACCACAAATATGAAGTGATTCAACTCCAGCAGTGCAAATCATTTAGCAGCTCCATGAACAATATAAAGTTTCCTTTAAAACAGCTTTTGTAAGGTGAATGTCCTTCACCTCTGGAACAAGGATTCAATGCAACCCAAGTTAACAAGATGAAAATCCTCTGTCGATATGTATCACAAGATTGCAGATGAATGGAATGTGTTTCAATCAGTTTTAAAGTGAGGGAATGTAGAGGTGACCATGACAAGAAGGGAGCAAAGTACACAACATAACATTTTTCTATTATTAAGGATCACTTTACAATTTGATTGGAAGAAGACATTGATATTTTTCTTTGTGACAGTGAAACGACACTCAAGAAACATTGCAGAGGGACTACAAGGAACCTTATTCTACTTTCTACATTTTTTGGAATGCTTGCATAATTGAAAAGCCAAGTTTTATAGTACATCCTTAACTGACCTGAGATGGCAGGGATAGTCTAAAGAACGATCATGGCCCAAAACATCACCCATTCCTTCTCTCCAGTTGCTGCCTGTCTCGTTGAGTTACTCCAGCATTTTGTGTCTATCTTTGATTTAAACCAGCATCTGCAGTTCTTTCCTACACATGGCAGTAGTAGACTGTCTTCTTAAATTAATGAAGTCTTTCTAGTGAACTTACTCTCACAAGGAATTCCAGAACACATTTCCAAGTCAGGGTGGTCGGCAAATTGCCAGTAACCTGCCAGTCATGTTGCTTGAATGTGCTTACTGCCCTTGTCCTTCATGGTGGTAGAGGTCATGGATTTCATAACTGCTATGAAAGTAGATTTGGTGGGTAACTGTGTACATTTTGCAGATAGCACACGGTGGAAAGAATAAATAGAATGAAGGAGGAAGTGCTGATTATGCAGGCCACATTTTTCTGAATGGCATCAAGCTTCTCGAGTATTGAGCAAGCAAGCAGGCAACACTGCATCAAAACAGGTTGCTGGAGGAATATGGCAGGTCAGGCAGCATCTATGGAGGGAAATGCACAGACGACATTGAGATAATGGTTGGTAAAGCATATGGGATCCGGAGCTTCAAAAACAAAAATAAATAGTAACTACTGGTTAAGCCTTATCTGGAGCATTAACTAACACTGGCCACTACATTAAAAAGAATGTAAGACCTTAGACAACCTGTAGAAAATATTTACTAGAATTGTTTCATGAATGAGAGTAGACCACAGAATTTGGGGTTGCTCTCCTTGGAGCAGAGAAGACTGAGAGAAGATTTGATGGCAGTGTTCAAGATCTCATTTAGCTGAATTGAGAGAAATTATTCAAATTAAAAGATGATTTGAGAACTGGAAACAAATTAAAATATTTGGCAAAAAAAAATGCTAAGAGTTAGTTTGGGCAACAGCACCTTCAAGTTCAATGTTGGAACAGAATTGCTTCAGTTTGCAACCAATGTCACATTTGAAAGTACCCCTTGTTCTAGTTACCCTAAACATTTGCAGATGAACGGTTAATGCATTGTTCTTGATTTCTATTACACTAAACACACTGGACAGTAGCAGAGATACTGTTTCTAATCCATCCTGGGGAAAATGACTGCTGGCTGGCTCACCGCTCTGCAGATGTTGATCTAATTAATTTCCATGAAACATTCAAGCCAGTCACATGCGAATACACAGGGATGCCTTGAAAATTGCTACCCAGTACCAATCCATTCCCATTCCTACTTGACAGCACAAACTGTTCTTTTTGTTTCCATTGATAATACAGTATGTTACTCGTCACTGACACTTTCTGACTCCAAAATAATCTGCCCACATTCAGGGTGTAAGGAGGTAACACAAAAAATGTCAAATATGCACACACAACTGAACAGGCAACATGATTGCAAAAATCTTGAAATAAGATCTATTTACCACAATTACTATAAACTATATAATGTTACATAATTTGCTGTAAATATTGACTGCAGTCCTGATATTATCTGCCATTCAGCCTTTTGTTGCTGTGTTGTATGGAAAAATAATTGGGAGGAAACTACTTTTGAATTGTAGACACAAAAGACTGCAGATACTGGAAACGAGCAAAAAATAATGCCTCCAGTCTCCAAGAGAGCCTTTCAAGTTTCTGCCACTTTAATGCAACATCCCACTCGCATTGACCTCTGTTTTGCCCTTCAAAATTACACCAACATGCCCAAAGTTAGCTTGAAGAATAGCATCTCATTTCCTATCTGGGCAAGTTACTCTTGGAACTTAATACTAAGGTTAGCTCCCTTCCTCTCCACACCCCCTCCTCCCACAGATAAAACTATACCTTTCCATTTCAATTTGTTTCTTTTTTCTCTCTTCCATTTGTACAACTGGTTTATGAGTAATTAACACTTTTATGCACCCAGTGGAACCCTGGGGAATTCTTTTATTCCCCTCTGTTCTCTCCACTTCTCCCCTTCTGTGTAAATTAAGACTCTCTTTTTGATTGTTTGAATGGACCTTGCTCTGAAATATGACTGTTTCCCCATGGATACTCACAAAAAGCTGGAGTAGCTCAGTGGGACAGGCAGGGTCACGACCCAAAACATCACCCATTCCTTCTCTCCAGAGTTACTCCAGCTTTTTGTGTCTATCTTCGGTTTAAACCAGCATCTGCAGTTCCTTTCCATACATTCCCCATGGATACTGCCTGATTTTCTTGTATCCATTCCTGCCGATTCAGTGGAACCAGTGAATCACAATTAATACCTTGATTTCCTACACCAGCAGCTTTCCCCCTGGGGTCTTCATATTTCTGAGCTGTGCGGCCCTTTAGCAACATCCTCTGAAAACAACCCACTAGTTTCCACATATGCTGCAGTAACATCCCAGTTGCTGCTCACCACAACCTCTCTTGACCCCTGCAATATCCATAACTTCCCAGAATGTTTGTCTGGACAAGCAGATACCAAGATTCCATCACAAGTATTCCGGCACTAAATATTAGGAAGACCAAGCCACAAACTCCTTTCGCCAGCTACTAACTCCATCCTTCCTCCTGACAGCTGTATGAAATGGAACCAGAGTCAAATGGCATGCTTGACCACATATCCACGTCATCACTTAAACCTCCTGTTTTCACTTCAGTGAAATCATATGCAAGTGCCCTGAGTCAGCTCATGGCCTCCTGAAAATCTCACTCAAGCAGGCTTTCACTCCATGCTGGTTTACTCTCCAAGTCAAATTACTGCAATAATCAGCTCCAACTTCAGCTATCAAGACCAACTTCACCTATCTAGAATTCCCTCCTAAAATCAATCCATCTCTCTGACACATTTTCCCCATTTAAGAAATACTTCAAAACCTCTCTCATCAAGCAAATTTTTGATGATTTTTATCTTATAATTTATTGTTACAGCAAAACCAGAATAACATTGCAGCTTATCAAAACCTAATTATATATTGGACTAAAGCATAGCTGAATAGATTCTTAAGTACCAATTTGCTAACAAAAACACAGTCGTACAGCATGGAAACAGGCCCTGAGGCCAATCTTGTCCATGCCGACTAAGATGTCCGTCCCATCTAAGCTAGTCCCATTTGCCTCATATCCCTCTAAACTTTTCCTAACCATGTTCCTGTCCAAATGCCTTTTAAATGTTGATATTGTCCCATGAGATCTACCTTCATACTTCTTAGGACAAATTAATGCATCCCATGTTCTTATTGTGTACATCTGGGTCCATCTGATCATCTCCTCAGCACAGGTAAATTACTTCAGCCCTAATTTAACCCTAGCAATTTTAAATTGTTTTATGTAAGCTGTGGGACAGTAACTAGGTTATCCACTCTCTGCCATGTATATGGAGCATAATGATCATTCTATTAAGAAAATTCTATTAATTTCCATGCCTTTGTCGCTGCAATATTTTCATATTTAGAACCTAAAGGTTATTTCTTCTGTATGATATAACTGTGCAGTAAAAAAATTTGACAAATAATTGGGAATTCTATCAGCAAATTTACAATGAATATTACATTAACATTGCAAATACATATGGCTTGAAGCAATCTGCATGCTGATTTTAACAGCCCAGAAGGAAAGGAGGAGCATCACCCCACGAGTGCTTGTTATTAATCTCCCCATAATTTTGTTGTGACCTCTCTCCCTAGTCCTTGAGGCTAATTATTCTCCTTCCCTTCAGCATTATTCTTTGTTAAAATTCATGCAACTGTTTTTTTATTATTTAAAAAATCCTGTTGAAAAAAAACATTTTAGAGAATTAGCAAGACATTTTAATATTTCTGCCCTGTCCGTTTTGTTTGATGTTTGGCTGTTAGTATTTTTATGAATCCCGTAGTTGTCAGATACACATTATTGCTGGCTAGCACATCAATAAAGATTCATCTGTAGATTTTGTCGGTGTACTTTTGACTATCAGACTCCTCATAATCTCCAGTAAAATACTGAATACTTCAGATTATTAGCATTCATACTTATTTGTGTAATGAAGTCACGTATAACAAAATTTGCTTGAATTAAGAAATTATTCAGTTTATGTCCACTTGAAAGAGTAGATGGGGCTAACTTTGTTGCTGTAACTTGAAATCTTTCTCGGTACTGCACTGCAGAGGTTGCTGAGATTACAGTGCCTTCCATAATGTTTGGGACAAAGACCCATTATTTATTTGCCTCTGTACTCCACAATTTGTGATTTGCAATAGAAAAAAATCACATGTGGTTAAAGTGCACATTGTCAGATTTTATTAAAGGGTATTTTTATACATTTTGGTTTCACCATGTAGAAATTACAGTTGTGTTTATACATAGTCCTCCCATTTCAGGGCACCATAATGTTTGGGATACATTGTTTCACAGGTGTTTGTAATTGCTCAGGTGTGTTTAATTGCCTTCTTATTTAGCATTTAGCTCTGCATTTAACACCATTGTGCCAGAGCTACTACACTCCAAACTCTCCCAGTTGACTGTGTCTGAACCCCTCTGTCAGTGGATCATCAACTTCCTGACAGACTGGAAGCAGCATGTGAGGCTGGGAAAGCACAACTCGGACCCGCAGACCCTCAGCATAGGAGCACTGCAAGGCTGCGTACTCTCCCCTCTCCTTTACTCTCTCTACACCAACGACTGCACCTCCACAGACTCCTCTGTCAAGCTCCTCAAGTTTACGGATAACACAACCCTGATTGGACTGATCCAGGATGGGGAGGAATCTGCCTACAGATGGGAAGTGATACAGCTGGCGTCCTGGTGCCATCGCAACAACCTGGAGCTCAATGCTCTTAAGACAGTGGAACTAATTGTAGACTTTTGAAGAGCTCCCCCTCCCCTCCCCCCACTCACCATCAACAGCACCATAGTCACATCTGTGGAGTCATTTACGTTCCTTGGAACCATCATCTCCAGGGACCTTAAATGGGGGGCCACCATCGACTCCACAGTCAAAAAGCCCCAACAGAGGATGTACTTCCTGCGGCAGCTGAGGAAACACAATCTGCCACAGGCAATGATGGTCCAATTCTATACTGCTATCATTGAGTCCGTCCTCACCTTCTCCATCATGGTCTGGTTTGGCTCAGCCACCAAGCACGACATCCGGAGGCTGCATGTTGTTGTTGGAGGTTGTTGGATGCAACCTTCCGGAGGTTGTTGGCTGCAACCTTCCCCCCATTGACGAACGGTACACAGCAAGGGCCATGAAAACGAGCGGGCAAGATCATCTCTGCCCCTCTCACCCTGGCCACAAACTCTTTGAAGCACTTCCCTCTGGAAGGCGACTCCGGACTGTCCAAGCAGCCACAGCCAGACATAAAAATAGCTATTTTCCACGAGTGGTAGTTCTACTCAATAGCCAACCTCTGTAGTTTCTTTTTTTACTCTGGTTTATTTTCACCCAAATGTTTAGACCGTAAAGTTGTATCCTTATTGTTTTGATGTGTTAATGCTTTATTCTTAATTGTTAACTGTATGTTTGTGTTGTCATTTGTGAGCGGAGCACCAAGGCACATTCATTGTATATGCACATACTTGGCCAATAAACTTATTCATTCATTCATTCATTCATTCATTCATTCATTCATACCTCTTCATCTGCGAAACACAGTGGTGGGGGTGTTATGGCCTGTGTATGTATGATTACTGAAGGTACTGGCTCACTTATCTTCATTGACAATACAACTGCTGATGGTAGTAGCATAATAAACTCTGATGTGTAGAGACACATCCTATCTGCTCAAGTTCAAACAAATGCCTCAAAACTCATTGGCTGGCGGCGGTTCATTCTACAGCAAGACAATGATCCCAAACATACTGCTGAAGCAACAAAGGAGTTTTTCAAAGCTAACAAAAAATGGTCAATTCTTGAGTGGCCAAGTCAATCACCCGATCTGAACACAATTGAGCATACCTTTTATATGCTGAAAAGAAAACTGAAGGGTACTAGCCCCCAAAACAAGCATAAGCTAAAGATGGCTGCAATACAGGCCTGGCAGAGCATCACCAGAGAAGACACCCAGCAACTGATGATGTCCATGAATCACAGACTTCAAGCAGTCATTGTATGCAAAGGATATGCAACAAAATACTAAACAAGACTACTTTCATTTACATGATTTTGCTGTGTCCCAAACATTATGGTTCCCTGAAATTGGGGGGGGGGGGGGGACTATGTAGAAACACTGCTGTAATTTCTAAATGGTGAAATCAAAATATAAAAATGGCCTTTGTTAAAGTCTGACAATGTGCACTTTAACCACATGTGATTTTTTCTGTTACAAATCTCAAATTGTGGACTACAGAAGCAAATAAATAAATGATGGATCTTTGTCCCAAGCATTATGGAGGGCACTGTATGTAATGAACTCCCTGAAGAGTGACTTGAACGTTGATTCAGTTGAGTGGGTTATCACTCGGCCTATAACAGCCCTTTAATTATGTCAAAGGTTTGTAGATTTGCTACTTGGAACTACATAAAGGATCACAGTGACTTGATCTATCCTGGAGCGCACTCCTTGCCCGCCTTAAATTCTGTACCTTTTTGTTCCTCAGATTATTTCATAACATACAACAATCCTGAAATGCTATTTGTTTGCAAAATGTCAGAAGCATGTCTAACATAATAAGAATTTCACAAATTAACTCATAAATATCTTCCATAATAATTTTGTTTTGGTCAGCATATTCAAGTATAATATTTAATACATTTAAATACAACTTGAAATGAAACCTCTTGCGTCTTATTAGGGCAATGATCATCCAAGGTGGTGTTACTACAGCTACAATTACATTCCTTTCATTCCACTATGACTTCTGTATCATTGGATTGGAATTATGAAAGAGGGTATGTATGTTAACTGGTTTTGATTACTCCTGGAATGCATCTTCAGTCACCGTGGAACAAAATCAGTATCATGGCTCATGGGTACTTGTAGACCGAAATTGAAAACTATTTTGCACAATGAGTTTTTTTCCTTTCAACTCCATCGTTGTTACAGTGAGCAACAATGCTGAGAACTATATTCTGCACTTTGTATCTTTCTCTTTGCTCTACCTATTGTACTTAAGTTCAATTTAAATGTATTTACAAGTTCACAAGTTATAGGAGTAGAATTAGGCCATTCGGCCCATCAAGTCTACTCTGCCATTCAATCATGGCTGATTTCTGCCTCCTAATTATGTTTTTCACTATACGATTTCATTGGATAGCACACGGAACAAAGTTTTTCACTGTTAGTCATAATAGTAAACCTAAACCAAGAGGTAAACACAAGAGATTTCCATTCATGAAAGTCATTGGAGAACCAGTCATGCAAATACCTGGATAATGCTGCATTGCTCAAGAAGCAGAAGCAAATAATTAAGTCGGAAACATTCAGATCCAGGAAAAAAATGCAGGGTCATGCAACTTGGAAAAGCAACGGGTTTGAATGCTGCTCAGGAGGCAAATGCAAAGCAGAAGAGATGACCTGCTCCCTCATCAGTCTGTAGAAATGCCCCAACCTGAAACTTTGCCATCCCAAATCCACCTCAGATGCTGCCTGACCCACTGAGTTATTCCAGTACTATGTTTTGTGTGAGGAGAGATGACCAGTTCCCAAAGAAATTCCCTTTGATCCCCAAAGGATTGACATGATTTAATTCCACTCAGGTTGTGTGGGTTTCAAGTTGACTGTGAGGCCAATATAGGATTTACAGATGGGCCAGGAGGTGCTTCAGAAGATGGATAATTGGTAGTTTATGGGTTGGCATACTCCTTTTGCTGTTTATGCTGAGTTTTTGTATGCTCCCAATACGAGATTCATGGTTCTTCGTATCATCCCAAATCTCCATCTCCATTTTGATTCCCAAAAGGCAATCGATTGTCTTTTTGCTCAATTGCAAAGCACAATCAGAAAACAAATCTATGGTAGCGCAAGAGGTGGTCAGTAGTGTTCTGTTACTGAGGAAGAATTAAGGTTGTGCAGGTAGGTTCATAAAACTGATGGTTGTAGGAAAGCAGCAAAATACTCACTGACACTACTTTCTTTTTCAGGGTTAGATGATAATATACACTGGAGTTAAGTGGCCGAGGAAAGGCAAGCCTACATGTTCTAAATCCATTGTGGCAGAGATAGTACTAACCAGTTGTTAGGGCTGCAGCAAGGGGCAGCGCTTAAAATCATTGAAATGGTCAGAAACAATCAGCAATATCATAAGTATGCTTTACAATTGAAAAAGGCAAATTATCAAATTATATTCCACGTGGATCATATATACTCAATTATTTTTAAATTGCATAATACATTTATGTCTGTGAGATACAATCATGATTCTGAGAGTTTCTACATGGCAGGTATAGAAAAGTCTATCGTCTTATACTTCACCAGATCCAAGTATTATTGAGCGATTAGCCAATATTTATAATGAAAGAAATAAATGGAAAGAAAATACAACATACCATGAATATCACACATTCAGGACTTTGATGATTCCCCACATTGGAAATAGGATCCTGTCAGTTTAAAGGGAGCAGGGGGAACCAGGGAATGCCACTGAGTTTCAAGGGATCAAAGGACTGGACCCACTGAGTTTCAAGGGATCAAAGTTTCAAGGCCCTGTTAAGTCAGGTGCCAAATAATCAGGATTTTCAAATAATCGAATAGTGGATTATCAAAAGTTCAACTCAAGAACCTTACATGACACTGAATTAATGGCGCGCGAAGAGAACCCAGGTGGCAACTAGCAAATTCAGGACTTTGCATAAGAGCGATCTTACACAACAAAGACCTCATTGAGGAATAAAAACTCGGCACACATGCAACACTTAGTAGAAGAGGGTGGGGGTGTGCGGTTCAGTTTGAAATCCGATCAGAGGAAATAATCCCAGCTGTTTATATGTCCACAACAGTCGGTCTCTACTTGTACAAATCTGCAACAAATGAACACATGCGATAGATATACAAAGCCATAAGCATTTGTCTTTAGTGTAAAAGCACAAGTAGTACATTGAGATAGTATGTATTAGAATACTGAAGTTGATCAAATATCCACTACTTAAAAGACATTTTAAGTGAAGTTAAAAGACAAGTGAAAGAAGTACATTTAAAGAATTCATATCTTCTATCGATTAAATCAGCCTATTTATAGTACAGATTTACTTTGAAAGAAATCAGGGAAAATAGGATATGATGTATGATCGCAATAATACAGCCAAAATTAAGGTCAATGAAAGAAACCCTTGATCTCTTTTTGTACAGATCCTGAGATGATTTGACTGCTCTACCAGTTAAACTTCCACAAGACAACTGGAACTCAAGCAAACTAAAATGACTGTTCTTGCAAATGCAACAGTGCCATATGAACAAATCAATTCCATAAATTTGATGATCCTATTTTGTTGTGATCCAATAAAGACCAATCATACTTGTGATATAGTAAACAACACTTAACCGATTCCATTGTCTTTGCAGTTCTACACTTAATTGATTTTGTTTTCTATTTATGTCACAGACAACCAAAAAAGTAGCATCCAACAAGTATAAACCAATGTACATGATCACTTAGAAATCAAAGATATTTATGGTGGAATAGAGGCTTCAGTGTTCGTAATTGCATTGCTCACAAATCAACATGTCAAATGGTTAAAACAAATGAGATGCAAACCCATGTGAACTATTTGAAAGGGAAACATCACCAAGTTCAGCTCCACCACCTCAAATATGTTATTAGAATGACCAAAGCAAACATCTTTTATCTTAAAAGGCAATGCAATCTAAAAGAACTATTAACCAAGCTGCTGGATCAGCTTAGCAATTTATAGTTTATAGCAATCACTAATTATATTGGTCTTAAACATAACTGGTGATGGTGCAGCAGATGGGGGTGGGCTTGGGTGTGAGATTGCAGCGGTGGCAAGGAGAATTCCATCAAAACTAACATTGTAGAAATCCAGTCAAATTTCATACCAGGATTTTTGATTAAATCTTTAATTACATTCCTCACCTGGAAGTCATAGCAACGAGAGCCTATCACAGAAAAAACTTGTTGTAAGAAGAGTCTGTGACCTCTACATCATGGAAACAGGCCCTGCACCTCAACTTGTCCATGCCCCTCAAGGGGCCCAACCGAGCTAGTCCAACTTGCTTGCAAATAGCCCATACCCATTCAAACCTTTCTTATATATGTACCTGTCCGGGTGCCCTTTAAATGTCATAATTATGGCCTTTCAACTACTTCACCTGGCCATTCATTCCATAGGCATACACTCTGTGTAAGTGTTGCCCCTTAGGTCCCTCTTTAATCTTTCTCCTCTCACTTTGAAACATGCTCTCTCGTTTTAGATTTGCTTACCTTGGGGAGTACAAGATTGCAGCGAGGGATCTGAGAGATGGTTAGACCAGGTATATAATTGCTTCAAGGATGAGTGGCCATAACTAACAAAGGGGAGTAGATTTCAATGAGAGATAGGTGGGGATCATATCCGCTTTATATGACCTATTTGAATAACCAGCCTTCATTTTACCTCCATTTGCCTGAGCTTTGGGAAACCTGCGCAGTAACTGTTAACTTTAAACTACGTCTTTCTTCAAAGCTTTTAAACAACATCACTAATATCAACACCCTTGCTTCCTGTGCTTCAGAACACAGAAACATAATACTGTCTATTGAATTTATAATTATTACATCAACGCTTTATATCACAAAACACAAAGTAAAATTAGGCAGTTATATTCTTGTGAAGTTCTGCTTAAAAATTAACCAGTACTGTACTGAGAATGCTGGCTTACAAGAAACAAAGAACATCTCCAAACACTGTTAGATACTTGATAAAGTACTGAAATCATTTAATCATTTTAGCAAAAGAATCTGAAGATCAAAAGATCAAAGTACAATACAAATTTGTTGAACATTGTTCAGTATCATTGCTCCATTATAATCATGTTATTTCATGGCGTTGAAAGTTTTTATTCATTCTAAAGTTCATTTGGGTACCCGTGACATAATTCAAGAATTCTTTGCACTAACTTACAAAAACAAATTCTAAGAGAATGTTGTTTCCGTAGTGATTCATTGAAAAGATCTGACATAGATTTCATTATGAAAGTATTAATCAGATACAGCACCTGCATGGCTGCATTGACTCATTCAGAAATATAGAATGATGAAGTAATGATAATGTGCAATGTGAACATTTGAATAGGATGGTGATTGAAAATACAATGAATAAACAACGAAGCCTCAGAGAACCCAATTTTGGCCAATGCATGCAATCAATTAAGAACTTGGGAGTTTTCCTATCATTGAATTGCCATTGACAATATTATGGTTTCATTGGGAATTGGAGGCCAAACCTTTAGTTTTGATTCATAGGAAAGTGATGAACAAGAATGCACAGCTACTAAATAATGAGCTAATCATTTAAAACTGAGCCAAGTAGAAATTTATTTTCTCAGAAGGGAGTGAATCTCTGAAATTGTTCACCCCCAAGATGGTGGAGACCAGATCATTAGATATATATTTAGGAGAATGCAGATAAATATTTGAAAAATTGAGGAGAGGAGTGGAGACCAGCATAGATCAGCCATGATCATATGGAAAAGCAGGGCAGGCTCGAAAGGCCTGGCAATCTAGCATGCTCATCTTTTCTTGCGTTAGGAATAACATATGTGAACAATTGTCACATGATCATATGCCAAGTAAATCATATCTCCGCAAATAGGTCCAAACAAAGTTGTCAAACATATTGCTAAATGAAACTGACAAACATAAATACAGGCTACACAGGATTAACCAAAGCATTGTGCAGTAAATTAGTTATTTTGAAAATTCTGTTCTCAAACCATTTTAAGAAAGGGAAATTGATGCTGCAGCATGTATTTATAGTCATTAAACTCAGGATGGCAGCAGAGCACCTGCGTATCCACAAATATAAAACTCAGCAACAGGAAATCAGTTCCAAGTACTGTCGCATTCAGGTCAGTTCCATTTCATAGTCAGAGTTCCCAATTGGACAGCATTTTGTGTTTTACATAAGAGAGAATAAGACTGAATGGCATAAATGCTATGCTTCATCCAATCGCTATACAACTGCTAAGTTTTATCAGGATTTTTTTGTTGTTGCAGATATGTACATAACCTTATTTACTGCACAATGTATTATAAACAAATATTTTCATAAATCTGTACCAATGCACACAGCTTAAAAACCTGTCTGTGTTCAGAACCTATTAACAAAACTATATTTTGTCTTTAACAGTGCATTTTAATTTTGATTTAGCCAACTAGTTAAAAGGTATTACTATAACACACAATAACAAATAGAAAATAATCAACAGCAGTGATTTTCTACTTTTGAAGTTATCTGCATCTCTTCGAGAAAAACTGGACTGATTCAATTTTGTCAGAATGCGCACAGTGCAGATCAGCTTTGCTGTAGATTTATACTTACCATGCAAGCTTGAAACCTTTCATCAGTGCAGTACACAGCATCCAACACCCACAGTCCGTTTTCCCCAAACATCAGGTTGATGGATCCACGACATTCTAACACACAATAGCGAGTGCTCATTCACAAATGTAGCAGAGCTCCCTAGTCTGTGCTGTAAAGCGAGACAAGTACCTCACCTTCAATTGACACTTCGCCACTGCCAGCAGTTCTGTATGCAGTTCTGTATTCACACAGCCTGCAGCTTCAAACTCTGCTGCTGACATTCTGCAAGGAGCACAGCTGACTGAAGCAGGCTGACAAGAGCTGAGCACCAAAGTAAAAATTCATGGATGCAGCACCATCCGCTTTCCTATGCTATGCCCTCAACGAGTAAAAGATTAAATGGACTGGGTGCAGCCAGCTACAGAGCACGTCAATGGAAATCGCTGGTGGCAGCTTAAGTGTAATCCCTTAATCAATGCCAAAATGCTGCATATAGGGGATCAGATGTGCTTCTCAGCCAGTACCTTTGGATCATTCATCACTACAGATTTTACTCTCATACTGATATTGAATAGGATTTTTCACACAGGAACTAATATGCTATCAAGTCTAATGCAGACTGGGAAAGGAAAAGGTACTCAATGTTATTGTATTACTGTTTCTTGGTCCATTAAAATAAAGTGAAATACTGTCTATTTAAGTATAGTGACTATGAGTATGACGTAATCCAAATGCATTCAAATAAAAATTTGACCGCGATGAGCAATTGGAATGCAAAAGAATGCCATACAATTGCCGATTGCAAGTTGTTTTTAAACAGCAATGACAAGATTTGGTACAGTTTTTGTGGCTTACTTCAAACTGTCCCAGGAAACGTCGGCCATTTAGTTCCATGCCTCTCAACAGCACAAATGGATAGATTTCCTCTCAAGGATGAAGAGATACATTTTGCTTTGCAATCTTATGGACATGAGAATTAAAGAGGGTACTTTATGCAATGGAGGATATCAGAGATTCAAATAATCAGACATCTGATTTCAGTTTGTTCTTAATTAGCTTGGCATGTTCAAATTATATGCCCTCATCTTTATATAGATTACACTTATACTAATAATGGTGCTTTATATAAAATGTATCAGAATTAAGTACTTCGTAACTCATTAAACTATTTTGGTTTGCCCTAGATTTGAGATTGATTTAACAGCTCATTCCTTCGTGGAATGTTCAGTAGAATGACTGTTTTTAAAGATCTGTGCTTTCAACTGTGACAACATTACTTCACACCCTCAATCATTCATGCAGCCATCTTATAAACTCAGTTCATGCTTCTATCAGTCCAAGTTTTTACAATTGAGGCTGTACATTTCTTGAGACAGCAGTTTATTTTTATGTAATATTATTTTCAAATAAAAATAGCATGGTAGAAAGAAAGAACTGCAGATGCTGGTTCATAGCAAAGATAGACACAAAGTGCTGGAGTAATTCAGCGGGTCAGGCAGCATCTCCGGAGAAAAAAAAGATGGGTGCCGTTTTGGCTCGGTACTGATGTTTTGGGTCTGAAGAAGGGTCCGGACCCAAAACAGCACCCATTCTTTTTCTCCAGAAATGCTGCCTGACCCGCTAGTTACTCCAGCACTTTGTGTCTAAAATAGTATGGTAGTTATGGAGATAAAAAAGCATCACACAGCCTTTAGTGTCACTAATGCAAAGCAAATGAAGCAGCTGGAATTTCGTTCAGTCAAAATGGTAAATTGTTGAATGAAGAGTAACATAAACCACATATCAATTAATAAAATATTAAGCATTGTTTTTAATATTCAAGTATGTTTATTCAGGAGAGAGTTATTAAGTAAAAATAAAGTACTCTAAGAATTCAGCAGGTCAGGCATTTGCAGTAAGAAAAGGGCAGATGACATTTCATGGTAAGGTTTATGATCAAGAAAAGCTAACACAATTAAATAAGAACACATGGTACAAACAAGAAACTGATAGACATTTAGAATTATGCTGCATAATAGGCGACAATTTGGCCACAGGTCACTTTCTCACATTGCATCCTATGACAGAAAACTTAAAATATATATTTTGTTCTTTCATCTGCTGTAATATGGATTTTAAATAGCTGAATCCTGTGAATCTGCAACAATAACAGCATGCCAAGCTGAACATGACTCATTGATTCTAACTCTGCATTACTACATGTTAATATATTGCCTCAAGCTCATGAGTCCATTCCAAAATCACCACAGCAAGTCATCAAATACATTTTGAAACTCTTCTAGAAAAGATTGTACTGGAAAGGTAGTTGAACTTTCAGTAGAAGGGTCACCAGGATCAGACGAGATACTAAAAAAGTAGGTGAAAATTGCAGAGGGACGGGACATCAGATGCTCCAGGATGCAATGTTGGTCGGAGGAGTTGATAATCTCAGAAGACTGGAAAATGACAAATTCCATATGCGTGCCCAAACAAGGATGCAAGGATAAAATCAGCAACTACAGGCCAAGCACTCAAAATGCCAAAGTGGAAAAACTGCTAGATATAATAAAAGACAACAATTACTGTCTTTTGGACATGTGTACAATAATAAAGCGGAAAGCCAATTAAGCTTGTTGAAGGCAAATGTCTAAGTAATTATTTGAATGTATTGATCAGTTAAGAGAGAACAAATGAAGATAATGTAGTTGATGTGATGGAAAAATATTTAAAAGGTGTTTGATAAATCCTGTCAGCAAAATTTAATCCTATGGAATAAAATGCTCAGTAAAATTGGCTCAGGAACAGGAAACAGAATGGTAGTGACTCTTCTTTTTTTGTAAAAGGATAGGTTTACAATGGTGTTCCCTGAAGATTTATCCTTGGATATAGCTTTCATTTATGCACTGAATGTACTCGGAAATATTTTGGATTGTGCAGAAGACAAAACTTGGAAATCAAGTGAACAGTGAGGGGGTTAATGTTGGACATCAAGAGGACATAGAGAAGTACTACTGGAGAGGGCGCATTTAGAAGATTACAGTTTTTTCCTAAAAATGTAACATGTTTTAGTAAGACAATCAAATCTAAAAAACTGTACAACAGGTTTTTTTTGGGGTATGGAAACAATTTACCAAGATAATTCCAGGGTATGAGGGAATTGAAATGTGGATAAACTGGGAAGGTAGGGTGATTGCATTTAGAATGGAAAATGTAGACGAGATATTTTGTGTTCAAGGTCATGAAGATAAAATAAATACTGAGGAACTGTTTCCAATAATAGATGGGTCAAGAAGCACAAGGTATAGATTTACATTGATTGGCAAGCAAAAGGAAAGTATTAAGTAATGTTCATACTGTGAATGATCTGCAACGTTTTGCCCGGAAGGGTGAAGAAAGCAGGTTCAGTCATGGCTTTCAAAAGGAATTAGATAAATAATTGAAAGGAAAAAAATGTAGAAAAGGAGTTGGAAATGAGGCCAATTAGATATTCTTCTCCAAATAGTGGCCTTGACCAGATAGGATAAATGTATTCCTCTTGTGTTTTAATAATTCTATGACTCCATGCATCGGGCTGTTTCTTGGCATCAAATGATAAAACAGTATAGAGAGTACAATCACTGTTTATCCTTCACCCATTCCCACTGACCCATCTCACTGTCCAGTCAGCTGTTTATGCCAAAACCTGACATTTGTTCAAACAGTGGCTGAACATTGCATCATATACTATCAATATATTTTCCAGCCTTGCAGCCTTATCCATCCGTTTCTGGGTTTTAAGCCAAATTTCTCTCATCTCTCTTTTATTTTGATACTTCAAAATGATCAATACGTTTTTGCTATGTATATTGTACCATCAAAACCCCATCTTCATTTCACTGGATTTAAATTGCACAGGACAGAGCTGAGCTGAGTGCGGTGACCTGCACAATGAAAGTGGGATAAGTAATAGAGTCATAGAGTGATACAGTGTAGAAATAGGCCCTTCGGCCCAAATTGCCCACACCGGCCAACAATGTCCCAGCTCCACTAGTCCCACTTGCCTGCGTTTGGTGCATATCCCTCCAAACCTGTCCTATCCATGTACCTGTCTAACTATTTCTTAAATGATGGGATAGTCCCAGCCTTAATTACCTCCTCTGGCAGCTTGTTCCATACACCCACCACCCTGTGTGTGAAAAAGTTACCCCTCGGATTCCTATTAAATCTTTTCCCCTTCACCTTGAACCTATGTCCTCTGGTCCTCGATTCCCTACTCTGGGCAAAAGACTGTGCATCTACCCGATCTATTCCTCTCATGATTTTGTACAGCTCTATAAGACCCCCCTCATCCTCCTGCACTCCATGGAATAGAGACACAGCCTACTCAACCTCTCCCTATAGCTCACACCCTCTAGACCTGGCAACATCCTCTTAAATCTTTTCTGAACCCTTTCTTGACAATATCTTTCCTATAACATGGTGCCCAGAACTGAACACAATATTATAAATGTGGTCTCACCAACGTCTTATAAAACTCCAACATGACCTCCCAACAGCTATACTCAATACTCTGGCTGATGAAGGCCAAAGTGCCAAAAGTCTTTTTGGCCACCTTATCTACCTGCGATTCGACCTTCAAGAAACCATACACCTGTACTCCTAGATCCCTCTGCTCGACAACACTACTCAGAGGCCTACCATTTACTATGTAGGTCCTGCCCTTGTTCGATGTCCCAAAATGCAACACCTCACACTTCTCTGTATTAAATTCCATCAACCATTCCTCCATCCACCTGGCCAATCGATCCAGATCCTGCTGCAATCTTTCACAACCACTCACTTTTGTATCATCAGCAAACTTGCTAATCTTGCCCTGTATGTTCTCATCCAAATCATTGATGTAGATGACAAACAGTAACAGGCCCAGCACCGAACTCTGAGGCACACTACTAGTCACAGATCTCCAGTCCAAGAAGCAACCTTCCACCATCACCCTCTGCTTCCTTCCATGGAGCCAATTTGCTATCCATTCAGCAATCTCTCCTTGGATCCCATGTGATCTAACCTTCCAGAGCAGCCTACCATGCGGAACCTTGTCGAATGCCATACTGAAATCATTGTACACAACATCTACAGCTCTGCCCTCATCGACCTTTTTGGTCATGTCTTCAAAACACTCAATTAGATTTTGAGACATGACCTCCCACGTACAAAACCATGCTGACTATCCCTAATCAGCCCTTGCCCATCCAAATGCCTGTATAACCTATCCCTCAGAATACTCTCGAGTAACTTTCCAACTACAGATGTTAAGCTCACTGCCTATAGTTCCCAGCATTTTCCCTGGAGAGAGAAAGAGGGGAAGAGGGGAGGGAGGAGGGGGAGGGAGGGGAGGAGGGGGGGGGAGAGGGGAGGGGGTGAGGAGAGTGTGCTGCACCAAGGTAGGAGAGGTTTAGGCCCAACGGGTCCACTTAGTCTAGTATATTTATAAAATCTTTTGTGATTGTCCTTAATGCTACCCACCAGAGCTCTCCTGGCCCCTTTTTGCTCTTCTGATCTCCTTTTTCAGTTTACTCCTTAGTTCCCGAAATTCCTTCAGGGATGCACTTGATCCCAGCTGCCTATACCTGTCCCATGCATCCTTCTTGTTTTTGACCAACGCCTCAATTTCCCTCATCAGGTATTTAGTAAAATTTCCACAAAGATTACGCCGAATACTTGAGATGAAAGGATTTTGAACATCTTTCTTGCCTGATGATCTAATCACCCTGATATAACACAACTGAGCCTCCTGCTGCAATACATACTTGCAACAGAGGTCACTTCCTATCTATCATTCAGGAGCAGAAACCTTGGCTGAGATTTTTCTTCCTATCTCAGGGGGAAATTAAGCCTATTCATGCCGGCATTTCAAACACCCATTGTGACAAACTAACAAACATAATCTGAAAATTGAAAATTTCTGTGTTCCTGAGAGACTGCCGGATGGTATGATCACTCCCAGAATAGCCTAAGGATAACTGACTAATTTTCGATGATTCAGCAAACCTTTACGTGACCAGGATGTTAGAAGTATTTTAAGTATAAAGATTGCTCGTTGTACCAATCGATATTTTTAAGAAATCCAAATCACATACATTCAAACGATTATTGCAAATATGTTGGAAATGAGAATGTAATAATTTTTAATATATAATCTACAATATATTCTATTTTAATGGGCAGAGACCTAGAAAAGTTATTTAGCAATACCTTTGTCAGTTCAAGTGATATTAAGCTCTAATTTATAATAATAACAGCAGATCATCAGTTATCATTTGCCCAATGTTTTTTTCACGTCCAACATTTTTTTTTAAATGTACTTGTTGATGATAAACACTTGGAAAATGTTAATGTCAAGGTGATTATCAAGCGTTTTATTTTATTAAGCACCATTTCCAGAATGGGGAAAGGAATGTACAATAGCCAGATTATGAAACCACAACTAAATAATAAATCATAAATGCCAGGTATTATTCTCTCCTCTTACCAACCTATGATCACTACAATTTTTGGAGACTTTTCTCAGCATTAAGATCCAACCAATGTTTTGAAAGAACTTACTATTTACATTGGAATTTAATGCTGCATTGACTCACGTATTTCTAGTGACATGCCCACCTGCACACTAAAAATAAAGGACAGGTATGAAATATGCTGAACTCAGCTGACTAATGCTTCAGATTTAAATTATGTTTCATCATCTGTCTCTGATATTATCCTTCTGGTTGAAAGTCAGATGTAAAACATCAAGGATTTGCAACAGTTGACAGCAAGCAGTTATTAGGACACAAACATGCAATTGATTTTTTCAAATATTATTATGGTAATTAAAATGGAAGCAGGACATGAATTTGGTCTTATGGGTGCCAGATGCTTTTCAACTCCTGAAGGTCATGACATTTCAGCATTTTTTGTCTGTGATCTGCTTTTATTATACAATAATCAAATAGTGAAATCTTACATTTTCAGATCTTGCCTTTGATCTTGATTTATACAGTATTTTAGAAGACCATTTGTACCTGAAGTGGTTGTATAGTATTTTATATATTTTATGGAGAGACGAGGCAGCAGGGAAATAGAGTCACTCAGCCTAATCCGTCGGTCATTTTGTGCCTTTCTCACATTTTACTTAATCTCATCCAATCACCTTATATTTATATTCCATTTATTGCATAGAAACATTTTCACAACCTGTTTTTTTTTTATTTCTCTTCATTCCCAGTCCTATACAGGGTCTCTGTGAAGCTCCAATTTTATTCTACTGTGCATTCTTTACTTCTATTTACGTTCATGGAGTCATAAGAAACTGTAGATGCTGGAATCTTGAGCAAAGCACAAAGTGCTGAAGGAAATCCGCGTGTCAGGCGGCATCTGGGGAGGGAATGGACCGGCAACATTTCAGATCGGGACATTCTTTAGACTAAAGAATTTGTCATTTTGTCATTCAATAGGCACATAACACACATTGAAAACAATGACTCGTTCATTTGTTGGTACAATGGGATTCCATTTCCTCCTGAATTGCAAGGCATCTGGCCATCCCCACAAAAAACTGGATAGGTTTAAAGCATTTCAGTGCTCAGAGTACAGATTCTGACTCCCACCTTAACTTAGAAACAAAATGCTCCACTGTGCTGAATAACTCAGACTTCTTAGAAGATTAAGGGGATTGCCGAATACTCTACTGAACTGCGACAGGTGTACAGTGGAGAACATACTGATTGGTTGCGTCTCAGTCTCATTCGGTAACTCAAACATCCAGAAACAAAGGCGGCTGCAGACATAAATGCAGCTAATATCAAAGCCCACACCACCCAAACCACACTCTCATCTCGCTACCACCATTGGGAAGATGGTCCATGACCCTCAAAACCGTAACCACCAGGTTAAAGAACAGTTTCATTCCAGGAACTATCAAGCTTTTGAACACAGCACATTAGCCATTACATCAGTAACTATGAACATCTATGGACTTTGTTTTTGATTGCATCACAGAATTCAGTTTTGCAATATTAAGTTATGTGGCATTATTATTGTTTATTAATGTATTAGATTACTATTACATAATTATTTGTGCTATTGCATTAATGAGCCTATTAAACTGCAGCAAGTAAGAATTTAATTGTTTTGTTGCCAGGACACATGACAATTAAACACTCTTGACTCTCAACATAGATTCAAAAGAGCAAGAGGCAATAAATTAAGATTGTTGAGTGGTCACCTGCAGATATCACTTTCTAACACTCACTTCGCCCGGATGTAGAAGGACAAACTCTCTGATCCTGTTCATACGCAATTCACGCCACAAGACTGCAACAGTCACTAGATTTCAGATAGTGCAGCATGTATGAATCCTAGCCCCAAATGGCAGAGTTTTCCCTCATGTCTAACCTTAAGTGAATTTTACCATTTTTAACTGCTGATATAGAACAAGGGAACAGGTCCTTCAGCCCATGATGTATGTGCCGAGCATGATACCAAATGAAACTAGTCCATTTTGCCTGCCCTTGATCTATTCCCTCCATTTCCTGCATATCTAATAGCTTCTTAAACGCTACTCTCCTATCTGATCCCACCACTATTCCTGGCAATGTGTTCCAGGCACCTCCCACACTGACTAAAAAACTTGGTCCTCACATCTCCTTTAAATTTTCTCACTCTGACCTTAAAGTTGTTCCTCTAGTATTCGCCATTTCCACCCCGGGGAAAAACAAAACTGTCTGCCCTTTCTATGCTTCTCATAATTTTATAAGCTTTTATCAGTTCTCTCCTCAATCTCTCACATTCTAGAGAAAACAATCCAAGTCTGTTCAACCTCACCTTATTGTTATCCTCTAATTCAGGCAACATCCCAGTAAACCTCTCCAAAGCCTCCACATCCTTTTTGTAATGGGGCAATCAGAACTGCATGTAATATTCCAAATGTTGCCTAACTAAACTTTTATAAAGCTGCAACATGACATCTTAACTCTTATACTCAATACTCCAACCGATTAAGCCAAACATACCAGACGCCATCTTTACCACAATATTTACTTGTGTTGCTACTTTCAGGTAGCTCTGGACATGGACCTCAAGATTCCTACGTACATCAAAGCTGTTGAGGGTCCTGCCATTAACCGTATACCTTCCCCTTACATTTGACTTTCCAAAATGAAACACCTCACATTTGCCTGGATTAAACTCCACCTGCCATTTCCCCACTCAGATCTGTAACTCATCTGTATCTTGCTACTTTCAGTTAGCTATGGATAAACCTCAAGATCACTTTGTACATCAATGCTATTTAGGGTCCTGCCATTAACTGTATACTGTTCACTTACATTTGATTTTCTAAAGTGTACCACCACTCACTTACGTGGATTAAACACAACCTGCCACGTTTCTGCCTGCATCTGTAACTGATCTGTATCCTGCTATATCCATTGCCAGCTTTCTTCACTGCCTGCAATTCCACCAATTTTTGTATCGTCTGAAAACCTACTAACCAACCAATTTACATATTTGTTAAAGTCATTTATAAATATATTATGAATAATAATTATGCTGGATAATAATGCTGGAGTAACTCAGCGGGGCAAGCAGCATCTCTGGAGAGAAGGAATAGGTGACGTTTCTGGTCTCAACCTGATACGTCACCCATTCCTTCTCTCCAGAGATGCTGCCTGTCCCACTGAATTACACCAGCATTTTGTGTCTATCTTCGGTGTCTATCTTCAGTATCTGCAGTTTCTTCCTACAAAGAAGTCCCAACATAAATCCCTGTAGAATACCACTGGTCATAGTCCTCCAGCCAGAATAACACACTTCCACCACTAATTTTTGTCTTCTAAGGGTAAAACAGTTCTTAATCCAAACAACCAAATCATTGTGTATTCCATGCATTTTAATCTTCTAGATCAGCCTACTGAGAGGGACCTTATCAAATGCCTTAATAAAGTATATGCAAACAACAACCACTGCCCTACCCTCATCAATCACATTTCTTACCTCCTCATAAACGTCAATCAAGTTTATGACATGACGTGCCCCGGACAAAGCCATACTAACAGTCCCAATTTAGCCCATACTCTTCCAAATGCAAGTGATCTTATCAATGAGAATCCTCACCAATATGTTCCCTCCCACTGGCGTGAGGCTCCATAGCCTATAATTTCCTGGATTATTGTTATTTCCTTTCTTAAACAAAGGAACAACAGCTCTCTAGCCCTCCGGAACCTCATCTGCAGCTGAACAGAATACAAAGATCTTCCATCAAGGCCCCAGAAACCCTGTCTCTTGCCTCTCTCATTAACCTGGGATGGATCCCATAAGGCTCTGAGGATTTATTCACAATAGTGCTCTTCAAGAGATTCACCACCACCACTTTCTTGATCCTAAAATGCCCTAACATATTTGTATACCTCACACTGATCCTACTATCATCCATGTCCTTCTTAGTACCTCCCCTACATACTCCGACTACAAGTATGAAGCCTTTCCTTTATCCTTGAGTGATATTACCTTCTCCCAAATTACCCTCTTGTTTTTAATGTATGCATAAAAACCTTTGGGATTACCTTTAATCTGATTTACCAATGACAAATCATGGTCTCTTCTGGCCCTTCCAATTCCCTGCTTGAGTTCTTTCCTGCTTTTTTTCTATTCAAAGGGTTTGTTTAATGTCATCTTCCTCAACCTCACAATGCTTCTTTTTTCCCCATCATTGAAACATTTAAAATCTTCTTAAAATTGAGATTATGAATTAAAAAATAAAAATTAGAATTAAAAATATAAACAAAATACATAGAAATAATTAAAAATATGAAACTAATGTAAAATAATTGTTTTTAAAATATTTACATTCCCTTTACCTCCTCTTCCATTGACTTAAAATCCTCTTGGCTATCAATAGAGCTGCCTAATCTGTGGCAGACCAGAACCAGCATAAAATCAATGAGGTACAGCACAGCATCAAATCCTGGGGAACCTCAGCAAGAATGTGTCCAGATACGCGAGCACAATGACAGATACAACACCAATCCCTACAAGGCAGGTTTGAAAGTCAGAGAATTCATGACGTTTGACTAGATGAAAACCTGTGGTACTTACTCCTGGCTATCAAGACATGTCCCAGTATACGTTTGCTAAAAATAAAATGTTAGTCAAAGTGCTTAGAGATTACAGAAATAGTACAAATGCTACCTAGCATCAGCAGGCATACATCAGTGGCAATGGCTCTTGATGTGAATTACTGAAATATTGTTTTATGTCATAAAATAATTTGGTATTGTATGTACACTCATAACATAGCTTTAAATGAACTTCCCAAATTAAGTGCGGCTTAGCTCAAGAGCCACTGAAATGCATCATGAAAACATCTACTCATTTGATTACATATACAAATAGAAATTTTAAAATCAATGCATGCATAATTTTTGCAACAATTTATATGGATGGAAAAAACTGTTGAAAATGTCCGGCCAATGGCACCCATTTCTTATCAACTTATTTAAATATTAAATTGCTACATCTAGATTTATGAAAATAAAACTTCAATCTTACTGTCTAGCTGCAATTGTGTCTGGTTGTTAGTAGATGACCAGCAACAGATTGAATTTGCAAAGCAGATAGCATTTCATAAATACAGATTCTAATGTTAAGGAAAATATAAAATCAGAATGCATGATAATAGAAAAGTGGGTCAAAGGCACAGTTGTGCTTTCTGGCCCAATTACAATCTCCAAGCCCTCCCTTTTCCTTCAATAGCACTTCAGGTAAATACTATAGTAGATTACTAGAAATATATTCAAAATGTTGCATCCAACAGAGGAAGAATGGAAGGAAGAACTCTCATGCTTGCAAGTGATTGCCAGGTTGGAAAATAAGAAAATAAGTTATTGTAAATAATTTCTGGACAAAGACCCATCATTTATTTATTTGCCTTTGTACTCCACAATTTGAGATTTGTAATTTAAAAAAAAATCACATGTGGTTAAAGTGCACATTGTCAGATTTTAATGAAGGCCATTTTTATACATTTTGGTTTCACCATGTAGAAATTACAGCAGTGTTAATACATAGTCCCCCCATTTCAGGGTACCATAATGTTTGGGACACAGCAATGTCATGTAAATGAAAGTAGTCATGTTTAGTATTTTGTTGCATATCTTTTGAATGCAATGACTGCTTGAAGTCTGTGATTCATGGACATCACCAGTTGCTGGGTGTTAACTTTAGTGATGTTCTGCAGATATATTGCAGCCATCTTTAGCTTATGCTTGTATTGGGGGCTAGTCCCCTTCAGTTTTCTCTTCAGCATATAAAAGTCATGCTCAATTGGGTTCAGATCGGGTGATTAACTTGGTCACTCAAGAATTGACCATTTTTTGTTAGCTTTGAAAAAATCCTTTGTTGCTTTAGCAGTATGTTTGGGATCATTGTCTTGCTGTAGAATGAACTGCCAGCCAATGAGTTTTGAGGCATTTGTTTGAACTTGAGCAGATAGGATGTGTCTATATACTTCAAAATTCATTATGCTATCACCATCAGCAGTTGTATCATTAATGAAGATGAGTGAGCCAGTACCTTCAACAGTTCATACATGCCTAGGCCATAACACCCCCACCACTGTGTTTCACAGATGAGATGGTATGGTTTGGATCGTGGGCAGTTCCTTTTCTCCTCCATACTTTGTCTTGCCATCACTCTGATATGTTAATCTTCATCTCATCTGTCCACAAGACCTCTTTCCAGAACCGTGGTTGCTCTTTTAAGTACTTCTTGCCAAACTGTAAGCTGGCCATCCTATTTTTGCGGCTAACCAATGGTTTGTATCTTGCAGTGTAGCCTCTGTATTTCTGTTCATGAAGTCTTCTTCATTGACAAATCCACACCTGATTCCTGAAGAGTGTTTCTGATCTGTCGGACAGGTGTTTGGTGATTTTTCTTTATTATAGAGAGAATTCTGTCATCAGCTGCGAAGGTCGATGGCCTGCCAGTCCCTTTGCGATTAGTAAGCTCACCAGTGGTCTCTGTCTTCTTAATGATGTTCCAAATAGTTGATTTTGGTAAGCCTAAGGTTTGGCTGATGTCTCAAACAGTTTTATTCTTGTTTCTCAGTTTCATACCTTCATTAAGGAGTCAATTATACACACCTGAGCAATTACAAACGCCTGTGAAGCCATGCGTCCCAAACATTATGGTGCCCTGAAATGGGGGGACTATGTATAAACACAACTATGATTTTTACATGGTGAAACCAAAATGTATAAAAATGGCCTTTAATAAAATCTGACTATGTGCACTTTAAACACATGTGATTTTTTTTCTATTACAAATATCAAATTGTGGAGTATAGAGGCAAATAAATAAATGATGGGTCTCTGTCCCAAACATTATGGAGGGCAATGTAACTTGCCCTCCCCAAAAGTGGACAAAGTTTCACTTGTTGAAACCTACCTGCAAACTGTTCATCATGCAGGTGATGGAAATTAAGTGGAAACAATTGTACTCCTCCTAAAGATAGAAACAAGTTGATGGGGAACAGACCCTGTGATTTTCCAATGCTGAGTGAAGAAGGTGCAGAGAAAATTTGCCCTGTACCAACAGAGGACCCTGAGGCTTCTTAGGGAGATAGTGGTTAATACTAGATATCAAATCTGAGGACACATATGCAATACTGCAAGAAACTCAGTGCCTCAATGTGTGCTCCTTCAAATCAAAACTGAAGTGAAAATATACAATTAATGGCAAGACCCTTCACAGCATTGATGTACAGAGGGATAATGGGGTCCACGTCTTTAACTCCCTGAATGTAGAAACACAAGTAGATAGAATGATAATGATAAGCATACGGTACGCTTGCCTTCATTATTCGGGGCATTGAGTGTAACTTAGAAACACAGAAAATAGGTGTAGGAGGAGGCCATTCGGCCCTTCGAGCCAGCACTGCCATACATTGTGATCATGGCTGATCATCCACAATCAGTAACCTGTGCCCAACATCTCCCCATATCCCTTGATTCCACGAGCCCCCAGAGCTCTATCTAACTCTCTCTTAAATTCATCCAGTGATTTGGCCTCCACTGCCCTCTATGGCAGTGAATTCCACAAATTCACAACTCTCTGGGTGAAAAAGCTCCTTCTCACCTCAGTTTTAAATGGCCTCCCCTTTATTCTAAGACTGTGCCCCCTGGTTCTGGACTCCCCCAACATTGGGAACATTTTTCCTGCATCTAGCTTGTCCAGTCCTTTTATAATTTTATATGTCTCTATAAGATCCCCTCTCATCCTTCTAAACTCCAGTGAGTCTGTGGACTGTGGTTGGGCCACATTTGGAGTATTGCATGAGGAAGGATGTGAAGGCTTTGGAGAGGGTGCAGAGGTTGTTTACGACAATGATGCTTGGATTACGGGGTCTTAGCTACAGGGAGAGGTTGGACAGGCTTAGATTGTTTTTCCTGGAATACCGGAGGTTGACAGGGGTCCTGATAAAGGTATATACAATTATGAGAGGCATTCATAAAGCAGATAGTCAGAACATTTTCCCATGAATGGAAGTATCAAATCCTAGAGGGCATAGCTTTAAGGTGAAATGGGCAAAGTTTAAAGGAGATGTGCAGGACATTTCTTTTTTACACAGAGGGTGTTGAGTGCCTGGAATGCGCTGCAGCGGCTGATGGTGGTGGTGGATTTAAGAGACCTTTACATAGGCATATGGATACGCAGGGAATGGAGAGATAAAGATTATGTCCAGGCAGATAAAAGTTGGTCTCAGCATCATGCTTGGCATAAATATTGTGGGCTGAAGGGTCTGTTTCTGTGCTGTACTGTTCTATGTTCTAAACGTCACCAGCTTCGCGCACCTCACTGCATTACCATCACACATACCAATAATCTCTAAACATTAATTTCCTTTGCTTCCATTTTGACTGTAGTGCATACAACCTACGAAATGCACTGCAGTTACTGCCCTAGACATTCTGACAGCATCTCCCATACTCTTACCACCCAATTTAGACTCCAGTCCCTAAATGTTCATAAAGAGGACTATGCAAAGCCCTTGGGGCAGCATAGTGGCGCAGCGTCAAAGATCTGGATTTGATCCTGACTCTGGGTGTTATCTGTATGAAGTTTGTGCATTCTCCCCGTGACCGTGTAGGTCATCTCTGGGTGCAGCAGTTTCCTCCCACACTCCAACGACATACAGGTATGTAGGTTAATTGGCTTCGGTAAAATGATAAATTGTCCCTATTGGGTAAGTTAGTACTAGTGCACCAGGTGATTGCTGCTCTGCGCACACTCGGTGGACGAAAGGCCCGTTTCCGCACCATACTTCTAAAGTTAACTGGGCTGACAATTAACATTCAATATCAAAATTCAGTGCAGGTCTTCCCCAGGTTGCAGCAGAGGTCCGTTCCTGTGAACTAGTCGTAACCCAAACAGATGAAAATGTTGAAATGTGGCCGTAAACAATCCCTATGTCAGATGATGTCTGCACCCCACAGCAGCTGGAAATCCATACCATCAGCATGAGAAATGCCGATTTATATGTCGAGGCTCTATACGAGTCAGATGTTTGTAAGCTATAAAGGACCTGTATCTTGGTAGATGGCCGAGTGTCCATCCTGTTTTATTCATATTTTATGCAGCGATTATAATGCAACGGAAAGGTTTGCAAGATCATTTCAGAAGGCAGTTTTTAGCCAATCACAATGTTAGTGTCACTGGTATATATAGGCCAGATCGAAAATGTATGTGTGATTTCCTTCCCTGAAGGAAGTACAGATGATTTTGTTAAATGGAAACACATAGTTTTATGGTCCCCACAACTGAAACAAGATTTTATGTATGTATGTGTTAAGCAGAACCAAGATTTATTTTGACATTGATGAATGCTTGAATGAAGAACAAACAATTTTCCCATTTCTAAGCCTGTTCTCCTGTTGTTTGGTATTCTGCTCAATGCCTTTCTCCGCATGATCAAGAACTCACACCAAAGTTTAGTTGGCACACAATATCCATCAATGAACTATTAGATTCAAACTACTGAAAATACTGATGTAGAAAACACATTCCTGGACCGAAGGGGATCGCAATATTTTTTAACAGATCAGTTAATCTTTGAGAATAAACTTTTTGACCTCCCAATTTGCAAACTGTTTTATTTCATTTCAAAGTTTATTTTCATCATTTGGATATTTAAAATCATCTGGAATTTGGAGACAAAGGTGCCCATTGCTATCATGTGACTTTTTGCCCAAACTCATTCCAATAATGTGGTTACTCAATATGGTTTCACTATGACATAATGATCATAAATTGACACACAGCCTAAGTTTTTTTAAGTTAAGGAAATAAATGAATGACAATGAAAACATTGTTATGAAATATGCGGATGCACAACATATGGACCTGGTGAAACATAAAAACTATTATTCGTAACTGTAAATTATTTTAAAACTATGATGTTTTAGTTAATACCATTAAAAAGTTTGTATTTGAAGTATAATCTTCAATCCACTGCACTTTTTGAAGTTTGATTGCTAGTTTAAAATGGGTATGGCTGTCAACTGGCACAGAAGATTAGGAATCTTACATCGATTGAGTTATGAACATTGGCCCATAAATGGAGAGAACCCAATGGTCTGTTAAGAGAGGACAAAAAGTCACAATTTAATACACAATTCAAAAGTCAGTCCTTCAATTGTTTCAACAATCCTTTTGCATTTGCGACTTTTTTGTTGCTCAAGTCGGACATGGATACACTCCCTTCTGACTTAAAAATGGGAACCAATCAACTATGTGGCAACTGACATACTTCCTAAGCAGTCCCACAGGATCAAGGATAATTTCCTTCTGCTCTGGTTCTTTAATCGCTCAGGTTAATGTGGGACGTGCAAACTTTGTCACCAGAGTCAGGAGGTTCTTGAAGGGATAATATGGCAAGGTGGCGTGCTCTTTCCATCACTTACCCTGAATTATGAATGCCCCCAAACCATTGAACCAAGGATCTCAATGCCATCCTGTTTGAGCTACCTTGGAGCTACATCTTTTGAGCTATCACTGGGGTCCTCCTCAGTCACCACCTACTGTTCCTGAATCGCAGTATTAATTTCATTTAATCAGCAGCTCGATGAACACCATCTTCACTACGCTACAATTTCAACAAATCTGTGTCAATCAAAAGATGTAGCTTTTTTATCTCAATGTCTTCAATTTTGTTAACCCAGATTGTGCAGATTTCACCTTAAATGTGCTTGCCTGCAGAAATTAATCTCCGTCTTACATTTGTTTCATGGCAACATGTAAGCTTTGATCTCACTGAATGGTCCTTCGTGTTACTGATCACGACTTCAGCAGTGAAATATTAAGCGCGTCTTATTGGCGTACTCGCCTCCGAAAAAGCTGATTTGGCATTAAATCAGTTTGAGGTCCTTGTTTGCTTGCACTGTATACATCGAATAAATGTTAATTGCCAGTGCTAACACTTTCACCAAACAGTATTTGCAAAACTTCCAGGGAACTGTGGAAATCTATAGTGCAAAATGCTACCAAGCTCACTTACAACATACTTTGTAATGTACAAAACATGGTGGTCAGCAAGTACAAAACATTGTCCCACAAATAGGACTGGACAAAGTGTTTTCAATGATATTGATTGAAGGTTAAACATTGTGTAAAATGTTAAGATAATTCTCCTGAGTATACCCAAATTTTGCCTCAAAGAATGTACCTCTAATTATGCCTTAAATGCTGCAACAAATTAACAGCCTTTAGTATGCACAAGCACTTAACATACAACATGCTTTTTATTCTGAATAATTTTGAACTATTATATCACCGGTTTTTCATTTCTCTATTGATTGTAATTATTTTATAATTGTTCAACAAATTATTTGGCCTAATTGCTGCATGTCCCTTGATCAAACGGTTCATGAAAATGTCATTAAGTAGACCATATGACTAATCCTCTGAACGGCTTAGATCCTGTAAAAGGTTTATGACCTCCGATTGCCTTCCTCTGATTGATACCAAAAACAGCACAACTGTGCCTCTGACTCACTGGACTCCAGCGGTGCTACACTTTACATCAATTCAAGAACTGGGTTTAAATATCAGTCATGATTTGGCAAACACAGGTGGATGATTTTTTTTAAAATCTCCAAATTCCTCTTAAGTAGTAAGTTGAGTTACCAGAGGCATTTCCCTAGAACACAATTAAGAGAGAATTAACGTGAGAATTTTTGCATATTCAAGTATGCATGATTTACCAGATGGCAACGTTAAAACAGGGTTGAAGTTTAAATAATCATACTTTTCAATGCATATTATTGCAAGATATTCTTTAACTATTTACAAATCTTTTGTACTTCAGACCATTCCGTTTCCCCCTTATCTTTCAGTTTCTCTTTCTCAAGGGTTCATTTCCCATTGCATAATGGAACTTTTATCAATGCTTTCCTGTAATAGAATGATTGCGGAGCAAGGCCGAGCTTCCTGTTTACTGACACCATTCAAAGCAATTGCCCCAGGAATTGTCGCCATGACAACAAATAGGCTGTAGATTCAAAGCTGGAGTATTCAGACATGCATTCTTAAAGTGGTTCTCATTTTTTGTTAAATGGAGATTATGTTTGCTTGTTCAATTATTCCATTTAATTTTGATATCAAAAAACCTATAAAACTTATTCAATTAAATTCAAAATGATCTGACTGAATCAGCTGGTTTCTTAAAATTAAAACAAATCAGGCAGGAAACAACAAAGCATAGAAAATGCCTCATCTTACTAAATGCTTATTTTACAAACAATTCATTGGAGACTTCCTACCCAGGCACAATGGATCTGAATATCAGGCATCAACGGTAAACTATTGGATACTCTCTATTAAAGGTCAAACAGGAAAGTTTAATTTGCACAATTCTCCATCTGACACTAATAGGATAACCTTCAGAAACTCGAGAATTTCAAACTCCAGTAAAGTACTCACATTTAAACTTGGGAGCAAATCATCTTGAATTCACTTAGATTTATAACGCCATTTATTAAAATACAATCTGGTTTTAAGCTCTGAATGAATGTGAAGATATTTTTGATGGTACTGCATAAAACATGTGAAAATGGTGCAATATATTCATCTGAAAGGGCCCTAGGGCGGCCACGGTGGCACAACGGTAGAGTTGCTGTTTTACAGTGAATGTGGCGCCGGAGACCCGGGTTCGATCCTGACCATGGGTGCTGTCTGTACAGAGTTTGTACGTTTTCCCCGTGACCTGCGTGTGTTTTCTCTGAGATCTTCAGTTTCCTCCCACACTCCAAAGGCGTACAGGTTTGTAGGTTAATTGGCTTGGTAAAATGTAAAAATTGTAAAATGTAAAAATTGTCCCTAGTAGGTATAGGATAGTGTTAATGTGCGGGGATCGCTGGTCGGCACGGACCCGATGGGCCAAAGGGCCTGTTTCTGCGCCCTCTAAACTAGTATACTCTATAAACTAAAAATAAAATAATTTTTTAAATGGGTACTATTTTCTGCTAGAACAACAACGAATTAGTAAAAGATTGTATTTCTCTCAATGACTTAATAATACGTTATTGTCACATGCTTTGTTTTGCATTCAACCCGGTAAAATCATACAACAGACCCCATCTAGGCAGTATACAAGAATCCCTACTTTTCAGGCACCGACACAGTTGCAAACCTTCCTCCACTGCCATGGTTATTTGGAAGCTGGATGCCAAAAGACCCCGTCTCCGTAGAATGTACTTAGCTTCTGTTTCAACTTATTTGTGCTGGAGTTTCAATTTATGGTCTGCAAACGTTAAGCTACAGGAAAATCCTGAACAAGGGAACATAGTTACAAGATTGGGGCTGTCTTTCAAAACTGAAATGTGAAGGGAATCTTCTGCAGTGGGTGGTGAATCTCTGAAATTCTCTGCCACATGTCCAACTGGAGGTTAGATCATTGGGGATATTTCAAGAGGAAGCAGATACATTTTTGACAGATCAGGATTTAACAGCCAGAGGGAATTGGCACAGAAGAGAGCCTCGGGCAGATCAGCCACTGAATGACGAAGAAGGCTCAAAAGGCCAGGTGGCCTTCTCCTGCTCCTATAATTTTATGTTCTTTAACTTTAGCGTCAGAACAGGAATCATTTTTGGTAAAGATGATAAATTATCACGTACTGAAAAAGCTGAACTGAATCTGCAGATAATGGAAAGGAAAGGAATTGTGGTGATGGTGAAGAGAGCTTAGCTTAGTTTAATCTGTTTCTTTTTATTTATTAATATTTATTAATTTAGAGCGCACAATGGCATAGCAGGTAGAGCCGCTGCCTCGTAATTCCAGTGACCCGGGTTCAATCCTGACATCCAGCGCTCTCTGTGTGGGGTTTGCAAGTTCTTCCTGTGACCTTGGGGTTTCTCCGGGTCCTGTGGTTTCCTCCCACATCTCAAAGACGGTGGGTTGGAAGTTTAATTGGTCATTGTAAATTGCCCCGATAGTCTTTGTGTGGGGTAGAAAGAGGGGGAGTTGATGAGAATAAAATGAGTTTGGATAGAATATGTAAAATGGGCAGTTAATGGCCAGCATGGATTCATTGGGCCAAAGGCCCTGTTTGTTTACATGCTGAATGACTCAGATGACTATGATTACTATTGTATATTCCCCTTCTTATTTGCAGAACTGGTTTAGTTAGGTGAATTTGGTTATGGTAATCAAATTCATAAGAAATCAAAATCTGACTGCAAAACAGATCTTAAGGATTGCATGAACTCCTCTTCAAACCCTTGTTTATCAACGGTAGGAAATTTATCAGATTGGACATTCCTAGATTTTAAAATCCAAGTAATTCCCAGTGGTTTTGAAAACATTAGCAATTTAAAAATAGCAGATATTCTGTACTACAAGATTACAATTGCAACCTTGTGAGTTTAAGATGTTAGCAAAAGCTGAACTTTGCACAAGTGTACACTTAACACCTCCCCAGTGTGCTGATGTGTTTTCAAGGCCATGGCCCTCCAGTATGATGAGTCAGGTACCGGCTGTTGGGAAGCATCTGTGGTGGGAATGGACAGACAAGATTTTAGGACAGTACACTTCCATCCATTCCCTCCACAGATGCTGCCTGGCCCACTGAGTATTTGATATAACAATGTATGAAAATCATACTATTAGTTTTTAAGAGTACATTTAAAGTGGAATATACTATGTATGGCAGTCAATCTTTATAGTCTCAAAGGACAAGTAAGTCACACACAGAAAATCACTTAAGATGCAACATTAAAACAACAAGAATACCCCAAGGTGCTTCACAGGAATGTGATTGAACACATACAGTCTGTCAAGGTTCACAAGGAGACATTTTGAGCAATGATGGAAGGTTTGATAAATGAGGTAGGTACCAAGGAATCAAATTCGCAAGGATCATCTTAAAGGCAGAAAGTAGAAAAGAAGAGAGATTTAGACTGTGAATTTCTGAACTTTGATCTTTGGTAGGTGGGGTTCTGGAAGTCACGACTGCAGTGATTCAATTCAGTAAAGTCCCAGAGGCCAGGATGGTGAGCACAGATATATAAGAAAATAACTGCAGATGCTGGTACAAATCGATTTATTCACAAAATGCTGGAGTAACTCAGCAGGTCAGCCAGCATCTCGGGAGAGAAGGAATGGGTGACGTTTCGGGTCGAGACCCTTCTTCAGAAGAAGGTCTCGACCCGAAACGTCACCCATTCCTTCTCTCCCGAGATGCTGCCTGACCTGCTGAGTTACTCCAGCATTTGGTGAGCACAGATATCTTGATGGAGGAGATTACATGAAAAGATATGCCGAGACAAGGATTTGAATGCAAAGATGAGAATTGTTAAATTGAAGAATTGCTTTCCCATGAGTTTTTAGATTTATACACTGGTACAGCAATTTGAGAACCTAACATCCAAGGTCACCTTTTCCTTATTTGATGCATATTTTATTTTATATGATGCAACAGCATCATGTTATATTTCAAATTATTACTAGGTTAATCTTAGTGTTACAGTGAGAGAAATAATTTGTGAATGAATAATCATTATTAATTGTTTTCACCATCTCCCTAAGGACTCTTCTCCGTTTATTAATTGCGTTCATGGAATTACTTATAAATGTAGTTCAAATGGTGAAATTATAATTTAATTGTACAGCTAGATTTTATTTTTTTCAAATTATGTTAGCTTCAACATCAATTAGTGTCACATTAGGGTTCCATTGGTATAGTTATTATTTGATGTCCCAGATACAAAACCAGCAATTTCACTATACTAGAAAATCTAAAAATTAAAACAATCGCCACTTTTAGCCGATTAAATATACAGATTTCCTGGCTCCTGCATTGAATGCAGCCCTTCATTAAAAAATTTGGAACAGAAACAGAAGATTATTGTGTTAAAATGTCAAGTGTGAAATTTAATATTGATTCTTTTACATGTAAATGTCAATAGTGGGGAAAACAGGACAAGAAGAAAATTGAAAGGCACAAATCAGAAGTGATGAGTTATGTCATAAATACAATTAATGAGTTTAAATGTTAGTAAATTCAAACACCCAAGAATAGTGGAAACAAATGTACATGTTTTCTGTCTGGGATACTTGTATGTACAAATTAAAGGAATGTTTATCAAGTGAAAAAATAAGCTGAGAAACACCACGAAAATAAAGAATATCTGAAAGTTGCAAATAAAATGATACATTGCTGGATCCACATGTTGACATTCAAAAATAGATCTAATGCCTTTCAATCTTATGAGACACCAGAATGCATTACAGCCAATTAAACATTTAAAATGTTATCAATAAAATGCAACAAAAGTTGGCTAGAATAGATCCAACAAAAATTGGGAATATGGAAGCAGTGCCCCCTCTCAATTGCAGGCAAAAAGCTGATCATTGGCTGCAAGATGCTCTCTATGTTGTTGTACTGTGGTAGCTCCTGCTCTGTGGGAGTCTCCTAAGCCATTTTTTTAATTTCATCCATGGATGCAAGATGAACCAGAGAAGCATAACTGACATTGCCTCCCTTGCGTGTAGCTGCATAAAACTGTGAATAGAAGCAAAATATGCACACAAATGTCAATGAGGTTTACCTGTGCCTGGTACTGCAAAGGATGGACCTGGTCTCTTTGCCACAACAATGTTCCATTCAGTTGGACTTTGATGCACAACAATTCCTTCGTAGGTAAATTCCTTCAGATAATCACTTTTGACTACAAGTGCTCAGACTACAGACTGCACAATACATTCTGCAAGTCTTGTGAGAAGACACAATGGATCATGTGGGATAGTCTCCCGAACAGACAGTCAAGATCATTGGGCAGAAGGCTGCTTCACCAGAACTCACCAACAATCACCAAGACATTGTTTGGCTGGCAGTAAGAGGAGCCCTCTGTACCAGATCCTTCCTGCACATCCAGAATCTTACTTCCAATACACACCGCCCTAAAAACAGCTATAATGAGGATTTCCTCAGTATGCATATCAAGGTAAACACCAGGTGCTGTTGGAAGATGCTGATGATGATATTTTATTGTCACGTGTACCGAGGTATAGTGAAATTCTTTGTTTTTGCCTACAAAATACACAAAAAGGTGACCAAAAAGGTGCTAACAAAGTTATAAAAAATATTCATCCCTTCTTTATCCTCCCCACCCTGGGTTCCCCTTAGTTCCCACAGCCCTCCCACCCAGGGTCCCCCTTTGTTCATCAAGATCATCAACTCAATGAAAAACACACTTTGTTCTGCCTGAAACTCATTGGTCTTCTGGTAGAACAAGATGTTCATCAGTGAATGCTGCCATTTGACACATGAATAAGGAGTACTCGCTAAGTGACACACTGAAGCTTGTTTCAGCCAACAGAAAGGCTGTGAGCAAGGACTGCATTTTAAAGTCCAGTCAACACTAAACACTGAGGGGTTTGCTCCCATGAAACAGCCTTGCAATTTTTGAAAGTATATTGTCCAAAGAGCCATACAAGTGATATTGATATGTTGTACATAGAATGTACAAACTTGATGACACTGCAAATGTATTAACTTAACAACACTATGAATGTGTAGACTGGACAACATTATGAATGTAAAGAAAGCCATACACTATTTTTTTATTTCTTATAAAGATTTTGTATAAATAACGTTTGTTTTAGAAATAAAACTCATTATTGTTTGTAGAAAATTGTGACGGTAAATTTATGCACAGCCTGACTCCTTAAGTCTGGAGGAAATTTCATCCAAATTGATCCATTGTTGCAAAACTAAATGCACCAACATTCACTAACTTGGCATTTTTTATTCCATCCAACAATCCACACCGTACTTATGTTACAAGTCCTAGCCCCTCTTCTGTGAAAACAATCGGTGAATGGAGATCAAGCTCACCCATACGGTCTGCTTATGAACAGAAATGGACCTCACTGGACAGCTCTCTCCTTCTGTCTCCCATTGACCTTGACAAGGCACTGGAGTGGCTCAGCGGGCCAGGCAGCATCTCTGGAAGACATTGATGGGTGATGTTTTGGATCATAACATAATTCTGAAGAATGGCCTCGATGCGAAACGTCACCCATTCCTTTTAACCAGAGATGCTGCCTGTCCCGCTGAGTTACTCGAGCATTTTGTGTCTATCTTCAGTTCAGACCAGCATCTGCAGTTCCTTCCTTTGACATAATTCAGACTAGAAACATCACTTATGCCTGGCTTCCAGAAATGCTGCCTGACAGGCTGTGTAACTACAGCACGTTGTGTGTTTTTTGTAAACCGACCTTGCAGTTCCCTTTATCTGCAGGGAGAAACTGCAGGTGCTGTTTTGGGCCTAGGGCAGATACAAAAGTCTGCCGTAACTCAGCGGGCCGGGCAGCATCTCTGGGGAAAAGGAATAGATGATGTTTCAGACTATAGTCTGAAGAAGGGTCTCGACTGGATGAATTTAAAAGAGAGTTAGCTAGAGCTCTTGGGGCTAGCGGAATCAAGGGGCATGGGGAGAAGGCAGGCATGGGTTACCGATTGTGGATGATCAGCCATGATCACAATGAATGGCGGTGCTGGTTTGAAGGGCCGAATGGCCTCCTCCAGCACCTATTTTCGATGTTTCTATGTTTCTAAAATTGATCAGATAGTTAGCATCCGTCCATCTGGAAGAGGATGGTGCAGCTTCGATGTTGTCCTCTTTGGAAAGGAGAATGTTTCCTATGGTTACATTTCCTGCTGTGGCTGGTTACAGCCGCTGGATTGAGGAATGTGTTGCTGTTGCCGTTGATGCCTGGTTTTGTGGCGTTGGTGCCTGGCCTCCAGGGTCTTGAGCCATATGCTGTTGTGGTGCATCATACCCCACCAGGAAGTCCTTTCTCAACCTCCTGCTGCTCCTCAGCAGCCTGTTCCCAGTTGTCAGCGCCAATGCAAAAAAAATTAATATTATCCTTGTAACAGAACTTTGGCCTTCCTCGGCTTCTGTGCATTAGCGACCTCCCTGAAGAGCACATCTTTGGGGATGCGTCCATTTTCCATCCTGTGTATATGTCCAAGCCAGCGGAGACGCTTCCGCTTGAGGATCGCAGGGATGTTAGGCATGTTGGTCAGGAAGAAGACAGATTCATAGGTGATTTTATCCTGCCAAGCAACTCCCAGGACGTGCAAACAACAGCAGAAATGAAATTTATTCCGTTTCCGTTCTTGATGCAGGTAAAACATCCAAGCTTCACTGCTGTACAGTAACGTGCTCAAGATTGTAAAGTTATCTTGGCCTTGATTGTGAGTTTCCTGTTCTTCCATGCCTGTTAGTTAGCCTCCTGTAGGTGGTTGCTGCCTTTCCTATACATGATTTGATTTCCTCATCCAGGGAACTTATCAGTCACCATAGATCTCAAGTAGTGGTCAGGGTGATTAAAAAAAAATATATATATATATTTTTTTTTACGGTCAATACAATACAACAGATTGACCATACAGTTGTGAAAGTTAAATAGTGCAAAAAACATTGTATCAAAAAAAAAACCCAATATAATCACACATATTTTCTGACCGAAAAAATATAAAGGTGTAGGCAGAAGCCAAAGCTTATTATGCCTTCCCTTAATACTTAAACTATAATTTAAAAAACACAACATCATAGGTCAGAAGCAGATAAACAAAACATAGAAAGAAACACAAATATAGTCAAGAACCATCATTTCTATCATGTCTGTCATTTCTCTGTGCTGATCACATATTTTGTATCTTTCAAATATAATATTTTTGAACATTTTCTTGAACTTACACATATTATTACACTCTTTTAATTCATTGTTGCAACTATTCCATAAATTGACCCCTTTAACAGTCACACATCTCAGGGCTGTGAGGGGTGTCCTGACCCATAACAACAGTCTTCTTAATGCTAATTGTTAGTTGGTATTCATTGCAATCATGAGACAGTCTGTCCAGCAGCCCCTGAAATCCTCGGCAATGAGCGCAGCATATCAATGTACAGGAGGTCCCTTATAAACACAGATCTTATCTTCGTCTTGTCTTTCAACCGTGCTAGATTGAAGCTCTTCCGGTTGCTTCCAGTATGAAGAAACACTCCTTACTTGTCTGTTAGGAAGCCAAAGGGCAGACGGGCAGATAGAAAAATGCCAAACAGAGTGGGTGCTAATCAGATACTGCTAGTTATTTAATTAGTAGTAGTTCAATAATAATTATAAATATAACCAGGCATTATCTATCCAGAGAGCAGATGGTAGACTGATCCACCAGAAAGATACCTTCAATGATTCCTCATTACAAGCATTGAAATGTGAATATTGTAGTATATTAATTATGAACAATGATGATTATTTTAGTGGTCTCGTTGCTATAGGTATTGTGTCACGTGACTAACTGCTCTTTGTGTGAGAAAAGTTTCATAGAAAGTTCCAAAAACTTCTAAAGAATTCCTGAATAAACACAATACAATTTGTTTGTGCTTTTCAAATCCTACATGCGTAAGACTGCACTCAATGACGTCCTTTGAACAGAGACAACCGAGCATGCATAATTTACACCTGCAATGAGGACAGCAAAAAAATCAATCATGAGATGCAAACCTGAGCAGAACAAATGGGAAAAGAATATGGACAATAAGCCTACCCTAGCAATTGCTAAGCTAATCTTCCATTTCCTCTTGGGTGCAAATGAGGTTAACTTGCCTCCACTTCAGTATTGTGGGTTCTGAAGAGACAGATGAGACCAATCATTCAGACACTTCTGTAGCTGAGCCAGGAAGTACTTGATGACACTGGCAGGTTAGAAGCTTGTGAGGTAGTGCATTCATTTTATCTTTTATGCAGGGCTACTTGCATGACACAACGCAGCTGTATAAAGAAGGGTCTTAACCCGAAACGTCACACATTCCTTCTCTCCAGAGATGATGCCTGACCCGCTGAGTTACTCCAGCATTTTGTGTCTATCTTAATGTAATTATGACCTCAGTTGTTAGGGTTGTAGTGGGTCTGGATGCCAGGTAGGTATTAACAGTAATTTTAATGCAGCAACAGAACATCCACACTCTCTTCAGTCTCAAGCACGAGTTATCTCTCTAGCCCCTTCAGGCAAACCCCCTAGCACTAGTCCCTTCCCCAACCCTGTCCAACCCGTGCCGAGGGGGATGATCCAGGGAGTGGCCTAATCCCCGGGTACCGCCACAGGACTCCCCTCCCCCAAGAACCGGAGGCACGAAACGGACAGGGGGTCGTATGAGACGACCACCCCTTGTGCACACCACGGCGGTCGCAAGAACCGGAACCACACTACTAGGCGAAGAAAGCTGAGGGGATGCTGGGGGTAAGGGCCGGGACGCAGGACGACCTCGAGGGCGAGGCCGTGCCAGTAGGACCGGCTGGCTAATGACCACGTGCGCTGGCTTCAGCCGCGCAATAGAGACCGTCTCAGGACGACCCTCCATGTCCAAAACGAAGGTGGCAGAGCCATGCTCGAGCACCTTGAATGGTCCTTCATATGGACGCTGAAGGGGCGTCCGGTGTGCATCCCGGTGCAGGAAAACAAACGGACAGTCCTGCAGAGCGGAAGGGACATGTGGCCGAATCGAACCGTGGCGAGACGTGGGCACCGGTGCCAGCTTGCCCACCATCTCCCGAAGGCGTCGCAGGGCGGCCGATGGTTGTTCCACCTGACCCTGGGCTGATGGAATAAACTCACCGGGCACTGTCAGCGGGGCCCCGTACACCAATTCAGCCGAGGAGGTGGCCAAGTCCTCTTTGGGCACAGTGCGGACACCCAGTAAAACCCACGGCAACGCGTCGACCCAGTCTGGGTCAACAAGCCGGGCCTTCAGGGCAGCCTTGAGCTGGTTGTGGAAGCGCTCCACCAGGCCGTTCGCCTGCGGATGGTACGCCGTGGTGTGGTGCAGGTTAACTCCAAGTAGGTGAGCCATGGCCGACCACAGTTCGGAGGTGAATTGCGGCCCCCGGTCGGACGTGATGTCGAGCGGCACTCCAAATCTGGCAATCCAGTGTGCTGCCAAGGCACGGGCACAAGTAGAGGCAGAAGTGTCGTCAACATTTTCAAAATGGAAAACTACAGTTGGTGAATATGATAATTGTCTAATTATGTTAGGAAGAGATTGATTTAAAGAGCTGAGTATAATTTAGGATGAATGCATCATGAATATGTTTAAGCATGCTTCAGGAACTAAATGAAGAGATGTTCAAGGTATTGAGGAAACTGTATAGACAACTATGATCTAACTTTATTTTTTTTTAAACACATGCTAAGCCACAGATGGAGTATAGTTTACAATTCTGGTCACAGCACTGAAAGACATGAATGCATTGGAAAGGCCGTAGAGCAAATGCAACAGGATGTTCCCTGGGATGGAGTTCAGCAATCATGAGAGGTGGGCAGGCTGGCTATGGGAAGACTGAGGAGGAACGCAGTAGATCTGTACAAAATGAGTAGTATCACAGCTAGGGTAGGTCGTCGTCAACATTTTCTATTAGCACAACTATCTACAAGAAGATAGTAGTACAACGGGCTGGAGGTATTCAGTGGGTCAGTCAGGGATTAGACAAATGAAGTTTTGGGTCTTCTTCAGAATGATTGGAATGGTGGTGGGGGGGGGAGGGGTGAATGCTGTAAAACAGGTGGGGGCCAGGACCGTGCCAAATTTCCCATTTTATTTGTATCTTCTTTTTTCCCCTTCTCCCTGTCCTCCATATCCCTCCGTCTGGCTTTACATTTAATTTACTTTTACCCACCCCCACCATCAGGATCCACCTACCACTTGTGGAAATAAGGAATTGAAGATGCTGGTTTACCCAAAGGACAAGTAGAGGCAGAAGTGTCTGGCAGTGGAACTGCTTCCGGCCACAGCGTGAAACGGTCGACCACGGTCAGGAAGTAGGTGAAGCCCCGAGAAGGCGGCAGCCGCCCCACGATGTCCACGTGGATGTGGTCGAACCCCTGGCGAGGGACGATGAACTCCTGGAGCGGCGCTCGCACATGCCGCTGTACTTTGGCAGTTTGGCACGGGATGCAGGTTGGTGCCCAATGCCAAACCTGTTTACGTAACCCGTGCCACACGAAACGGGAAGCCACGAGGGCCGTCGTTGCCCGAATGGAAAGGTGGGCCAGCCCGTGGAGCACCTCGAACACTGCGCGCCACCAGGAAACGATGGGGCGCGGCTGCCCGGTGGATACTTCGCACAGCAGCGTTGCGCCCCCAGTGCCAAAGAGAACGTCCTCCAACCGCAGGCCCGAAACAGCGGTACGATAGGCGGACATCTCATTGTCCGTCAACTGGGCCGCCGCCAGGGCTGAGTAGTCGATGCCATCGGCCACTTGCAGGATGGCGTGGACAGCGGGTCGAGACAAGGCGTCGGCCACTCTGTTGTCTTTGCCCTCGATGAAACAGATGGAGGTAGTGTACTCCGAGACGAAAGCTAACTGCCGCTGCTGGCGAGCTGACCACGGTCGGACACCTTGGTGAACGCAAAGGTGAGGGGCTTGTGGTCAGTGTACACGGTGAAAGTTCGCCCATCCATGAAGTTACGGAAGTGATGGACCGCGAGGTAAAGGGTGAGGAGCTCGCGGTCAAAGGCACTGTAGTTCCGCTGTGCCTGCTGAAGAAAGCGAGAGGTTTCCAACACCCATCAATCTGCTGTTCTAGCACCGCCCCAACCACCACATCCGAAGTGTCGACCGTCAGGCTGGTTGGTGCATCCGCCCGTGGGTACACGAGCATCGTGGCCGTAGCCAGGGCTTCCTTGGCGTGTTGGAACAACTGCATCATCAGTCCATTCGACCTCCTTTTGCTTGCCCGCCATGAGGTGGAACAGCGGGCGCATGATCCGGGCCGCAGACGGCACAAATCGGTGGTAAAAGGCCACCATCCCAACGAACTCCTGGAGGCCCCTCACGGTGGTCGGGCGTGGAAACTGGCACACCGCGTCCACCTTGTCCGGGAGCAGCAGTGCCCCGTGCGGAGTCACATGGTGGCCCAGGAAATTGATGGACGTCACCCCGAAACGGCATTTGGCAATGTTGATGGCCAGCCCACGATCGCTGAGGCACTGGCATAGCTGGCGGAGATGGGTAGCATGCTCCTGTCTCGAGCGGCTAGCCACGAAAATGTCATCGAGGTAAACGTAAACAAAGTCCAGGCCACGGCACACGCAGTCCATAAGCCGCTGAAAGGCTTGCGCCGCGTTCTTAAATCCGAACGGCATACGGAGGAATTCGAACAGGCCAAATGGCGTCACGATGGCCGTCTTGGGGACGTTGTCTGGGTGGACGGGAATTTGATTGTAGCCACGCACCAGATCGACCTTGGAAAACACCATGGCTCCAGCCAGGTGCACGTTAAAGTCCTGAATATGGGGGACCGGGTACCGGTCATCGTTAAACCGACGGTAGACGGAGAACTCAGCCAGAATGCGCGAGAACGTAACGTCCACGGACGACAGGGGCCCATCAGGCAGCACGACCGGGTCGCCCATGCGGAGGGAAACAGGCTGCAAGGTGACAGAGTGTACCAAACGCTGCCGCCTGACGTCCACGAGCAGGAAATGTGCTCGTAGAAAGTCCGCGCCCAGCAACGGCAGGGACACATCCACCTTGACGAATGGCCAGGAGAAGCGGCCCTCTCCGAAGTTGAGGGAGAGCGTGCGCACCCCGTATGAACGGATTGGTGTCACGTTTGCCGTGGCGAGGAGGGGACCGCGTTTACCATAGCGGATGTCATCATTCGTGGGGGGAAGAACGCTCACCTCAGCCCGTGTCCAAAAAGAAACGAGCCCCGGTGTGGCGATCCCACGCAAAAACGCGATGAATCTGGCCGGCCGCCGAAACAATCACTGACGGCCGGCCCCTGCGTTTCCCGGGAACAAGCAGGGCTGCTGGCATTGACGGGCTGAAGGTCCCCAGCGGCGGTGAAAGTAGCACCAGCCCCCTCTGCTGGCGTCTGTGGAAACGGGCGGCTGTGCGGGCAGATCCGACCACCAGCGACCCCTGGTGGCGTGTGGCGGAACTGACGGCAGACTGTGCGGGAAAGGCGCGTTGCCGGCCGGGTGTGCTGCTGCAGCCGGGTCCTGCCGCGAAGGACGTCGAGGAGTGGTGGAGACGCAGTCGATCGAGGCACCGACCTGTGGATCGTCGTCGGACATCGGGGGAACGTCCAGCGCGTCGAGGGCCAGCTGACAGGCCATCCAGAGTTCATCGGCACGCTCGCCCACCGCCTGCATGTCCGTGAACAGGTCGTTGGTGAGCTGCTGGCGGAGATCCGACGGCAGCTGCTGCAAGTAAGCGTGTTTAAATAAAAAGCAGGGCTCCTGGTCGCCCATCAGGGCCAGCGTATCGCCCAGCAGTACCGACGGGTGGCGGTCACCCAGGCCAGTCATCCGTAGGATCTGGGTCGCCCGCTCGGCCTCGCTGAGGCTGAACTTCCTTAGGAGAACGGCCTTGAGGCCCTCATACTTATTAGCCACTGGGGTGGCAAGGAGGAAAGGTCTGACCAGTCGCGCAGTGGCCTGGTCGAGGGCACCGATAACATAAAAGTACTTGGTTTTGTCGGCTGTCACTCCCCGCAGGTCAAACCAGAAATCAGGGTCGTTGGTCCTAAGGGGAGGCAGCTTCAACGCCACGGCGAGCGGCGCGGTCGGCAGGGTCCACGGGGTGGGGTCCGGCAGGGTCCAGAGGCAGCTGATCAGCAGGGCCGGGTAGTGCGTGTTGAGGAACGTTCGGGTCCATCGCGACTTGCTAGGAAATGTCGAGGGTCACCAGTGTAGTGGGTCTGGACGTAGTAGGAATCAGGCAAGATGCCAGGTAGGTATTAACAGTAATTTTAATGCAGCAACAGAACATCCACACTCTCTTCAGTCTCAAGCACGAGTTGCCTCTCTAGCCCCTTCATGCAAACTGCGTAGCACTAGTCCCTTCCCCAGCCCTGTCCAAATCGTGCCGAGGGGGATGATCCAGGGAGTGGCCTTATACCCGGATACCGCCACAGGTTGTTGATATGGAGAAGGGATTTTTGTGATTCGCTTATCCTTTCAGTGGATTTGGAGGATTTGCAAAGAAAGTACTGGTAATATATTTATGGTGCCTTGAGTTTTCACTGGCAAGACCCCCTCAAGGACTGATTTGATAAAAGTATCCAGGTAATCCAGGAGCTAACTAATGCCAAACTCAAGGCTTTTACTGGTTTGGCAATTTCGCCATTCCTCTATGGGAAGTGAAATAACTACAATCACCTGAAGCCTTGAAATAAGAATCTTCTTGGTTACCAGAAGGTGTGGCAGTTTTCAATTTATACATTCATTCATAAATTCAAATATTCTAAAATATGCAAAATGGAAAACTACAGTTGGTGAATATGATAATTGTCTAATTATGTTAGGAAGAGATTGACTTAAAGAGCTGAGTATAATTTAGGATGAATGCATCATGAATATGTTTAAGCATGCTTCAGGAACTAAATGAAGAGATGTTCAAGGTATTGAGGAAACTGTATAGACAACTGCCTGCATGAGGCTGGAAATTATGATCTAACTTTATTTTTTTTTAAACACATGCTAAGCCACAGATGGAGTATAGTTTACAATTCTGGTCACAGCACTGAAAGACATGAATGCATTGGAAAGGCCGTAGAGCAAATGCAACAGGATGTTCCCTGGGATGGAGTTCAGCAATCATGAGAGGTGGGCAGGCTGGCTATGGGAAGACTGAGGAGGAACGCAGTAGATCTGTACAAAATGAGTAGTATCACAGCTAGGGTAGGTCGTCGTCAACATTTTCTATTAGCACAACTATCTACAAGAAGAGAAACCCACAACGGGCTGGGGGTATTCAGTGGGTCAGTCAGGGATTAGACAAATGAAGTTTTGGGTCTTCTTCAGAATGATTGGAATGGTGGTGGGGGGGGGGGGGGGGGAGGGTGAATGCTGTAAAACAGGTGGGGGCCAGGACCGTGCCAAATTTCCCATTTTATTTGTATCTTCTTTTTTCCCCTTCTCCCTGTCCTCCATATCCCTCCGTCTGGCTTTACATTTAATTTACTTTTACCCACCCCTACCATCAGGATCCACCTACCACTTGTGGAAATAAGGAATTGAAGATGCTGGTTTACCCAAAGGACCCAAAGTGCTGAAGTAGCTCAGTGGGTCAGCATCTCTGGAGTATATGGATAAGTGACGTTTCTGCTCAGGACCCTTCTTCAGACTCCCCTCACCTCATCCCCTATCATTTGCCAGGCTTTGTCCTGCCCCCACCTCTTTTTTCCAGCTTTCTCCCTCCTACTGCATTCAGTCTGAAGGTCTCCATCTGAAATGTCATCTGTAGATTCACTCCAAAGATACTTCTGACCTGCTGAGTTCCTTCAGTTCTTAGCATTTTGCTCAAGATTCCAACATCAACAGTTTCTTGTGCCTGACGGCGGAGGCAACACTTAAGAAGTATATAGACGAGCGCTTGATTCACCAACACAGAATATTATGGACCAAATGTAAGTACATGGTGTAAGTACATAAGTATTAAAGGTTGGTATAGCCATGGTGGGTTGCAGGGCCTGTTTCTGTACTATATGACTCTGATACCATATGATTATGGTTCATAAATATGCATCAATGGGCACAAAACAAATAGGAAAAACTAACAATGCCAAGCTGTTCTACTGTAAACACTGACAAGAAACATTTTGTACTGAAAACCTGAGAAGCATGGACTGTTAGTTAAATTGGCAATTATGGTAGCCAATGAGAATATCTCCTGTCCACATATCAACATTTTCATGCCAAGTTGCAAAAACCTTCATTAAGTTGAACTCATCCGATGCTTCCACCCATCTTAAAATTGCCTGGCGAGTAACATTTACGTAGCGTGGTTTGCTTCCATTAAATCACCTCAGAGTAAAATTATCAAAATATTGCAAACAAAAATGAATAAGGTACTGCATGTGATCCAGCATTATTTGTGCAATCAGGATGAAACTCTAATTATGAAAGTGGCAATGCAAGTAAAGTTTCAGGCACTTGAGGAAAAACAATGGTGGCATTTAGAAAACTACATCAACATAAAAAAGCATATGTGCTTTCATGCAAAATGAAGCAATTTACTTAAGTTTGAAACTGAATTAAACTGATCTACATCAAATTAATGAGAACGTTGAAGCCATGATCAGAGACAGAAACCCTAAAAACATAACTGAATTCCTTTCATTTCTAAAAATAATCCAATATACCAAATTTCTGCCAGATTCTGCCACAGTGTTCCGTTATTCACCAGCTATGACAGAAAGATGAGGGATGGTGATTGGAACAAGCTCAAAATATGTAAAGTCCTTGGCAGCAAATTATTTTTGGTGCAATATGACAACAGATGAGCGCTAAAATATGCTTTGCTTCCATCTATGAAGGAGGGGCAATGATCTCCCATGTCATGTTCAGTGGTTGTAAGAAGCCAATGAGTTATGAGTCATACAAATGGAATAGAAATGGAAACAAACTATGCTCAAAGAGAGGCAAAAACATTGTTGGTCATCAGGATATTTATATAATGGACCATTACTTGCCTCAGAACAAAGGTGACATTGAATAGCATTCATTCAAGCAAAATACTACTTGCTGAGACTACCCAAAAAAGCAATAATGAAATTAGAAAACAAACTTTATGTTATACATATGGATGATATCCCTGGGGGAGATAGCTAGTGTTGCACAGAGCATGTTTAAACGCAAGATGATGAACATTCATTGTAAATGGGCAAATACTGATGCAAGTCTGACTTAAGATGCGGAATTGTTTTATCACAGCCATTATTAATTGCCACTAACCAGGACAGACCAAGAAACTGCAAAGGTAAATTATGGAAGAACTTCATGCAGAATATTTGGTAATAGTAAAATGAAGTAGATGACGGGTTAGTAGATGAATTGTTCATCAGAATCACAAAATCCAATCTCTGAAAGCACCCCTCCAAACATGAAAGTGGCCTTTTTGTCACATAGCTTCAAATACTGTCAAAGGTTTAGTGTACCTGACATCTGCTCATTCTTTTCGCTCAGTACACAACCTACTCCCTCCCACTTTTTCAGTTCCATGAAGAGGTTTACATTCCAACTTCTCGGCTAATGAAAGCTCTAATCCTAAAATATTGAGCTGTCATCCATAAATGTCTTTCCAATTTTGAAATGATGGTGGAGTATTGTAGAATTTTCTGTTCTTACTATGCCTCATTAACTGCCTCTATTGAAGAATGAGATTCAACATCACATTCTCAGAACGACAGGAAAGGTGGTGACACGTGCGAATGAAATAAATAGCTCTATATTTTTTACTTAAACTTTTTGTTGTGCTAGAAACAAAACATATATCTGATGGCAAATGGGCACTTCCACTAGATCCAACTTAAGCTGCAATATTGCTGGAGCCCTGCACTTCCACTGTTCAGCTCCTGATTCCATTTGGCTGAGGTTTAATGTTTCTTTGCAGTGAGTGGAGCTCAAACTCTGAATCATACCTCAATGTAATGGATGGCTATTACTGGTGCTATTAATCCGTCCTTCTGTCATTACTTGTTTGATTTACAATGCACAGGGAAATATTCCAGTGAGATCAACATCAGTCTACAATTAAATGCTGCCTGCTGCACTGGAAGAAATAAAGAACTTGCATTTATATAAATTCTTATTGCATATTAGATCTGCCCCAAAGTGTTTTAAAACCAATTACATTTTTAAGTGATAAATATTGCAGCATATTTTCACAAAAAGGAATGTATGATTACATTATCAGTAATATATTATCAGTAATTATCAGTAAATGTTAATATTGGTTCAGCTCTCTTCCTTCTTAGGCAGTCTCTTGGAATCAAAGATGAGTTGTTTTTCCTCTGTTCTGTAGGTTGTGAGGTGATTATTAAGGCCAATATGTGAAATGTCGACTCTTCCTCAGGTGAGGCAGGAGCTGTAGGTAAGTGGGTAGGTGGGGTGCGCCTTTTGTCACTGGCACAGGGCGTGTGAACTCCCATGCTCACCTTAAAGCTCCTTTGTGGCTTTGTGCAGTCATGGGCCAAATATTTACAGGAGTCAGTGAGGATGTTGCATTTTTAAAGAGAGGCTTTGAGCACATCCTTGATGCTATCTCTCTGCTTGTTACTCTCTTCCAGGAATATAGCTCAGAATAGAGTGCGTCTGTTTTGAGACTCTGGTGTCAGTAATGCGAGCAATGCCGTCTGTCCAGTGGATTGGCCAGGTTAATAGGTGAATTATTCAGTTTTCTTCTCATAGTTTCACTGAGAGTTGGACATTTTATTTTCATGTCACCTTTGGCAAAGCAGACCCTCACTATTGCACCAGTAAAGATTTTTTGTCCAAATCTATAATACTCTTGGAGGTTGTACATTCTAATTTAGAGGTAAATCTGTACTAATTAACCAGCCAGTAGGTTAATGATCTGGAAATTGTACCAGGCTTGAAAATAATTAATAACCTTGATTTCTGCAACTCTAACCAAGAGAAATTGAAATTAAGTATTTATTGTGATAGCATGATTTACATAGACAATAGGTGCAGGAGTAGGCCATTCGGCCCTTCGAGCCAGCACCATTCTATGTGATCATGGCTGATGGTTGAAAGCTCAAATATTTGTGATAGAACAGGAGAAAGAATCTTAGTTATCTAGCAGCACACAATAGCCTTTTGCCACCAATGATATTTCTGAAGTACTGTTGTAATGAAACAAATGTCTATTTCCACACAGCAAATTCAAATAAAAACAACAATGAGAGAATGACCTGATAACCTCCCATGGTAAGGGATAAATATTGGCCAGTGCAACAAGCATTATCTCCTTGATATTCTTCATATTACCAAAGGGCTTTCCGCAAAGGGTAAATAGAGCCTCAGTTTAATGTCTCAAATGAACGACGACAACTTCAATAAGGCAAAACCGTTTTTTCACTCTATCGTGGAGTGGGACTTAAATCCAATCTTCTGAAAGGTGCGAATGTTGTCAATACATTCACAACTGACGTTATTTTGAAAATTATGCTTTCCTCACTCTCGACCCTCTGACAAAAGGGCAGCCCAATGGCACAGCGGTAGAGCTGCTGCTTCCAGCGTAAGAGACCCAGGTTCAATCCTGACTACGGGTGCTGTCTATGCAGAGTTTGTATGTTCACCCTGTGACTGCTTGGGATTTCTCCGGTTGTTCCGGTTTCCTCCCACATTCCTACGACATGCAGGTTTGTAGGTTAATTAGCTTCTATAAATTGTCTCTATTGTATAGGAGTGATGGTGTACAGGTGATCAATGGTTGTCGTGGACTCGGTGGGCCGAAGGGCCTGTTTCCACGCTATCACTCGACTTTAATAGTCAGCTAACCTCATCATTTCAGGATCTAGAATGATAATCACAATGACTCATTGGGCTGGGCAAAATTATCATCTTACCTCAACTGTTTCCAGATCAGCTTTCTCTATTTCTTCTGTTTCATCTATCAATGTACAGTAGGGGAGTTTCAGAAGTAAAGGCCATGCAGGAAAAGAAGCATATTTAATTCAGGAAAATGCTTTTAAAGCCTGGTTCTATTTTTGAAAAAATCTATACATGCTGAATATTGAGCAACGTTCCAAGTTGCAAGCTACATTTTTTGTCAAGTGCACAGTAGCTGTTTAGAATTTATTTAAATATTCCATGACAAGAGTAAAAAAAAATTGTGTGATTGATATTTTAAAATATCCCAATCATCTTCAAGATGAAATGGTATAAATGGGAGATTAGATCCACATCCCTATGATGTGTCATACATAGGAAACACCAACAAGTTTTAAAGCATTAAACGTCCACATCACCACATCAGGTGACAAATCATTGCAGACATTACTGAACTTACTTTGCTCATTATAAAATTTCAGAATTCATCAAAAGGTGCTTTACCATCATTCTGCTGCTTCAATAATCTTTGTTACTGTTACTTTTCTAAAAATCCTAATGCTAAATATCCTTGATAATGTCCTGTAAATAATATCAACTGACCACAAAATATACAACCTGAGTAATCAAAACTGTATTCAAATAAATCAGAATTAAATCAACTTTTTCACTGTTACTAATGATGGGAGAAGTATTCAGCAATTATTATTAACTTTAACTTTAAGAATAAATACTGGAATTCACTTCCCGGGAAAAAAACTGTGACATCAAACTGTAAACTTACTTCAAATTACTGCCAACTGATTACAGCCAGAAATAGTGAAAAATAAATTCAGTGCGAGGCTAAACTACACAGCACAAGTACAAATGAGAGATTAGAGAAAAAAAAGACACAAAGGACTGGAATAACTCAGCAGGTCAGGCAGCACCTCCAGAGAACATCGATAGGTGATGCTTTGGGTTGGGACCCGTCTTCAAACTGATGTTCTCCAGTAATACTGCCTGACCCACAGAGCTACTCCAACACACTGTGTCTTTTTTTGTAAACCAGCATCTGCAGTTCCTTTGTTTCCACAGATCAGAGGATATTGACTAAAGGCTGTTATTTGAATAGCATGATACATCCATCTTGGATGGATTGAAACTTCACAATCTCCTGACAGTTACACCATAACTGGGCAATGCTGGAGTGATGACCATAGTTCAACTTTCTGCCCCATACAGTCCTTACCACAAAACCTTCCACTGCCCTTTTTGGAGTCCAACCAGGCAGCATGAACTACCACAGACCTCGCAGGTCTTAGGCTGGATAATGTGTTTGCTGAAATTTGTGTCAAGTACAGGAAGCCCATTGGACCAAAGGAAGACATCTGTTGCAGGGAAATAGGTCATTCCTTCAACCTAACGAAGGTGCAGCCACCATCCAATTTTAAGAAACATGAATGAGTTTAAACAAGATGCAAGGCAATATCATTGTACCTGTACCTGTCAAGTCAAGTTTATTGTCATATGCACAAGTACAGTGAGGTACAGATGGTAATGAAAAATTTGCTTGTAGCAGCTTCACAGGCACATGGACTCAGACAAACACCCAAAAACAAATTATACATAAATTACACATTACATTTCTGAAAGGTTGTGTAAAAAACAAGAAATTAATGCAAAAACATCATTAGAAAACAAACAGGTCTATAGTAGTGGAAGATGTGTACAGTGTTTCAGTGTTGAGTAGGATTAGGGTTGAGCAAGTTGGTTCAAGTATCTGATAGCTGAAAGACAAGTAGTTGTTCCTGAACGTGGTAATGTGGGACTTCTGGCTCTGTACCTCATGCCTGATGGTAGCAGTGAGAAGAGATCATAGCCCGGACGATGGGGATCCTTGATAATAGGTGCCACCTTCTTGTGTCAACTCTTCAGTGAGATGCTTTTGAAAGAGGGGAGGGCTGTGCCCATGATGGAACAGACTGAGTCCACCACTTCTGAAGTCTCTTGCATTTCTATGCATTGGAATTACCATAACAGGCCATGATGCAACCAGAATACTTTCTACAATATATCTGTAAATATATATGTAGAATATCTGGAGACCTACCGAATCTCTTTAAACTTCTAAGAAAGTAGACATGCTGGTGTCCCTTCTTCATGATCACATCTAGGTGCTGGCCCCATGACAGAATATCCAAGAAATTAACTCCCAGAAATTTGAAGATGCTAACTTTCTCAAACCAACCCAGCGGGAAGTGGTCTCCCAACTTCCGTTTTTTGAAGTCACCAATTTGTTCCTTAGTAACATTGAATTCTCCAACTTTAGGTAACCTCGAGCAACCCCCCCGACCCCCTTCTCTCTCCTACAGTCCCTTCTCCCCCCCGTGCCTTGCCTTCCTTCCCCTGCCCCCCACCTGGATTCACACCTATTGCTCCCTTCTGCCTCCCCTACATTCCTTTCTCTGGCTTCACAATTTGCAACTCTTCAATCCTTCTGTTTTGTACTTCTGCTTTAATCTCTTTTGTTCTAACCGTCTGCCCGACAAAATCCTCCTGCCTGTGCCCACTTATTACCTGCTATGCTGTGTTGCCTCTCCTTTCACCCGGCCATCTCTCCTTCCCTCCCCCCCACACACACAATTAGTCCGAAGGGTCCCAACCCAAAACATTACCTATCCAAGTTTTCCAGGGATGCTGCCTGACCTGTTGAGTTACTCCAACACTTTGTGTCTTTTGTGAGGAGAGGGTGCTACACCAATGCCGGAGAGGTTTGGGCCCAACGGCTCCACTTGGTCCAGTATATTACCAAAACTCTCATCTTGTTTGTTTGGTTTGTTAGTTTGGCCATTTGTTTGTGTCCGTTGATCTGGAAATACAGCCAGAACGGTACACGATAGCACAACAATTTTAGGGCCGCCTTACTCACCATTGCCCTGGGGTCTGCAGTGGCAAGTTTTGTTCAAATTGGTTTTATATTTTTAAAGTTATTGATATTTTACACAGGCTGTCAGCCGCATCCGACGTCAGAATGGAACCCGCCCAAGTGACGGGAGTGGCGACCAATGATGGGGGGGGGGGGGGCACGATGGGTGCCAGGGGCGGGACCCGCCAGTGATGGGAGTGGCGGCCAATGAGGGGGGGGGGGGCTGCTGAGCCGTCGAGCTGCCATTGCTGCTGAGCCGTCGAGCTGAAACTTTAATAAATGCGCTCCCCCTCCCGTCGGGAGGACCACCGCCCATCTGGGCATGCCTCGCGCCTGACCTTCCCGTGGTGCAGTGCAGCGGCAGAGGAACAAACAAGATGGCCGTCGCCGCCGAGCTGCATTTTCAATGTCTCAATGGAAGAAGGTCCGCACGTGCGCAGTTGGGACCCGTTGATCTAATACAGATGCTCCCCGATTTACGATGCTTCGACTTACGATTTTTTGACTTTGCGATGGTGCAAACGGCTGCGACGCGTAGCGAGCCGCAGCTCGCTTCCGGCCACGTGATCTAAATCAGATGCTCCTCGACTTACAATGCTTCAACTTACTATATTTCGACTTTGCGATGGTGCAAATGGCGGGGGGGGGGGATAAAGGGGGTTGAGGGGAGGAGGGGGGGATAAGGGCAGTGGAGGGGGGTATAACGGGGGTTGAGGGGGGATGGATGGAGTGGGTGAGTGGGGGGGGGGGGGGAGTTTGCACAGAGGGTTGCCGGGCCTGCAGGAGAGGTTTGCACGGAGGTTGCGGCCCGCAGGAGAGATTTGGACCCAACGGGTCCACGCCCATCGAGTTTAAAAATAAAGTGTCATTTTTTTCTGTTCTTAATAATCACTTGATAAAAGTGATTATTATGACAGGAAACACACAGAGTATTTCTGAAAAGAAACACTTGCTCAATTCTGGAAATGCCAGCTGAAGTATCCTTTACCATCTGAAGGCTACGAGGAAATATTTAAATATTAATTGAATGTCACCGCAATGTCTCTTGAGCTATTAATAAAAAATAACCTATTTTGAATGTTGGTCAATGATGGTTTAATTTAATATAAACAGCAAATGAAGTTACCTGGTACTTTAATCTTGTAAGGCCTAATTATCACATTGTGGCCGTCGAAAAGCCTGAAATAAAGGCGAGGAGCCAGGTATTTCGGGAGGGATTTATTTGTTGTGTTCTCTAGTCCGGTCGAGTCTGCGAGAGAGAGATCGCGCCTAAAATCCCGTCCTTTATCCCCGTAGCTAAAGGCCGCCCCCCTGGACTGGTCCATTCCCGTGCCGAGGGGTTCGGTAGTGGTATGGCCCAACCCTTGGGAGCCACCACAGGATCCCCCCCACCCCAGAACAGGAGGCACGAAACGCACTGGCGGTCGCACAACCCGATCGGACCGCGTACGAAAATCGGCCGTCAGAGGGGCCGGCGGTGGCACAGGTGGAGGGACAGGTGAAGGGAGCCGCGAAGGGGGCACCAACGTGGCATGTCGAAAAGCCCGAAATAAAGGCGATGAGCCAGGCATTTCGGGCGGGATTTATTTGTTGTGTTCTCTAGTCCGGTCAAGTCTGCGAGAGAGCGATCGCGCTTAAAGTCCCGTCCTTTATCCCCGTAGCTAAGGGCCGCCCCCCTGGACTGGTCCATTCCCTTGCCATGGGGTTCGGTGGTGGTATGGCCCGACCCTTGGGAGCCGCCACATCATGACTGATCACAAAATTGCCCCTAACTTATTCTGCGTTTCCCTGAATTGTTTTGGTCACATTCTATTCAATACATCATTCTAAAAGTGAAAAATACTTCACTTTAATTATTTTATCAGTTTGTGTTATTTAAGAAAAATTCAACAATAACATCTATTGAGGCCGAGTCATTTCTTGTTCTTATGTATTGATGGCTAAGGTGACTGTTAATAGTTACGTTAAAACTGGCTGTATACCAAAGGTGAAAGTTGCATATAGCAGGGTTTGATTTTCCAAAAATATGGTTAAAATGTGTTATGGAAAGCAAGCCTGTAAACTTATGAATGTTCTGATAAAAAGTCATCAATCTGAATGTGAATTATTTCTCCTGTTATAGATGTTTCCTACCCTGCTGGTAATGTCGAATACTCCTTTGTCCAGCAAATGCAGTGTAATACTTTTGAATATAATTCTCAGACCAATCTGGATTAGTATTATACACACAGATAAAACAAATAACTAAACAAAAACAATAAAAATGTTTAAGTCACCGTTGGAGGATATTCTAAAATGAATTTGTAATTCTAGAACCACATTTACATATAAGACTTCTATATATTTTTAAATATAGATAAATTAGTTTATAGATGCAAGGAACTGCAGATGATGGAATCTTGAGCAAAACACAAAGTGCTGCAAAAATCCGATCAGGCCTGAACCCGACTCAACCTGAAGTGCTGCCTGCCCATTCTCTCTTCAGATGCTGCTTGATCTGCTGAGTTTCTCCAGCACGGTGTTAAATTAGTTTATTAGTTTAGTTTAGAGATACAATGCGGAAACAGGCCCTTTCGGCCTACCTGGTCCGCGCCGACCAGTGATCCCCACAAATTAACACTATCCTACACCCACTAGGGACAATTTACACATTCACTAAGCCAATTAACCTACATACCTGTACATCTTTGGAGTGTGGGAGGAAACCGAAGATCTCGGAGAAAACCCACGCAGGTCACGGGGAGAACGTACAAACTCCGTACAGACAAGCACCCGTAGTCGGGATCGAACCCGGGTCTCCGGCGCTGCATTTGCTGTAAGGCAGCAACTCTACCGCTGCGCCACCGTGCTGCCCAAATTAGTTTGTAGTTGCTTTAATTTGGTATAATGTTTACTTTTCCATCATTCAGTAAATGGATGATTTAGCATCTACGTGACAGCAAAAAGCGAAAAGAGACACACTAAACCATGAAGCATGCTAATGCATTGAACATTCTAGTCACTAAAATACCGATCAACAATTATAATTTGGTTTCTGTCACTTGTCATTTTCACATTTAGCAACAATGTAAAAATCTATGTCTCAAATCAATACACTGTTAAATAGATTTTCTGGAAGTTAGAGAGATGTTCATTATCCATTTGAGACAATCAATAACTCGAAAACAATCATTCAACAAGCCTATACAAATGTGAGGCTGCTAAAAAATATAATGCAATTGAACAAGATGCTACAGAATATAATGTAATGGCGGAGAAGAGTTCAATAATGTAGCTGAACCGATCCAATCCTGTCATAAACCTAACAAAATTCTGTTAAAATCACAGCTTAGATCAAAACAAGCATGAAGGAACAATTATTTGGTACCAGATATACTGACTCACTGACTTAAAAACATGACAAGCTTTACACAATTATATAACATGCTTAAGCACTGCTTGCCACACACTGCTATTTACTATTGGACATTATGTACACAGTTCTTCCAGTTGACTATCCCAATAACTTGATAAGAAAATCAGCCATAGAGAAAATAAAGGCTGAACAATGTAATTGTGTGGGTAAAGGAGTGGTCAGAAAAACTTCACCTGAAAATTTATCACCGCATATTATAGCCACTGTAATATTTGTGGAATTACAGGTTTTTAGTTTATTATTGCCACCTGTACCAAGGTAGAGTGTAATGCTTTTGTTTGCTTTATTTTCTTGATCTTTGCCTGGTAATTGTTGCAAATAGGCAAAATACTTGAAAAAAACAATTTCAGGTGAAATGCTAACAACATCAAGGTATCTCTAATTTCCAGAGAAGTACTGAACTTCCATAAATGACAAAGTAATTAGGGGAGTTTGGGAGCATAAAAGTAAGCATTTCTATGATTTGGACTATATTGCCTAAAGAGATACTGGGAGTAGGCACAATTAGACCACCAGGTGGCGCCGCGATGGCAGCCTCACCGACAGCTCCTCTGTTCTTTTCGTACTTTTTTGAGTTATTTTTAGTAAGTTATAAAAGTCTGTGTTAATGTTCTCCGGTTTGTTTTATGTGGGGGGTGGGGGAGTGGGTCAGGGGAAACCTTTTTTCAATCTCTTATCGTGCCAGAGATGCTATTGTTTTCCGGATCATATCTCCGGTCGCTCTGTAGCCAAACATCGTGGAGCTGGAGGCCTTGCCTGGGACTGACTTTGAGCCCCCGCGGGGCGTGGACTTACCATCTGAGCGTGCGTTCCTTGCCTGGATTGACGCTCCAACCGCGGCCTACGGATTTTAACATCAAGGAGCTCACAGTCGTGGGTTGAGACTGGTCGGGAGCTCCAAGCCGCACGACGTTCGACAAGCCCCGACCAAGGGGAGCTGAGATCCTCCCCCCGATGCAGGCATAGATCGTCCGAAACTCAAGTTATATTTTATGCAATAACCAGATTTTCTTCTCTGTCAGCACTTCCTTTCATCTTTTTATTTTTCACTTACATTAGAGAGGAATATATCATATATGGGGTTAGTTATTGCTGAAAGAAACTTTGAAGTTGGCAATCTAATTGAAAAATATAAAATTCTGACTACGGTTTAAAACATTCCCAAAGGTGGCATCTCCAACCTTCCCTCTGTAGTTCACTGGATTGGTAGTCATAGAGTCATGGAGTCATACAGTGTGGAAACAGGCCTTTCGACCCAACTTGCCCACGCCAACCAACATTTCCCATCTACACTCGTCCCACCTGCCTGCGCTTAGCCCCTATCCTTCTAAACCTATACCATCCGCAGTCTATAGTTTTGTGCTCAAATTCATGGAGTGGGACCTGAATCCACAATCTTCTCACTCAGGGATAATGATTCCAAATAGTAAACAATTTTCAAAACAAAAACTGGAAAGATCAAGTTACCTTTACTTCCCCAATAGGCATGCATTTTATCCCCAATACTAATTCATTGGAATCTACCTTGCAGAATACATTTACTAATTATCCATAAAGACAATTTTATGACATTGCAGCCATCATCTAATTTTTCACTGAATGCAAGCAAAAACTGGATGGAGTGTAATATAGTCAATGGGTTCACTACCATCCATTTTGTGCTCGCAAAGATTTTATCAACACTCCCTCCAGAATTATCCAATTCCTTCAACATTTTCAAAATCATTACAATATTATTTGCAGCTCTGTAGCCCACTGCATAACAGCTTAAAAAATTCAGTCAGTACACAATTTTCTCCAAATACAGCCACATGGTTCCAGTTGGATAAATCAATACAATATTAGTGCATGCACAAGTACCATCTACAATTTTAATTGAAATTCCGAATGTAATTCATATTCTTTAAAGAATCCTGTACTTCCCTCATACATCAAGGAACTGGTAGTGGATTTGGCCTTAAGTCGAAATGTATACGGTGCCATTCTTTCCACGTGAAATTAAGTACAAGGATTTTCTATGTTACAGTTCTGTTCAACACTAGAAGTTTCCTCAGCTGAATTGACATGACCAACATGAAAATTTATTTCGGCAAATGTTACAAGGAGTCCTAATTTCCAAAACAATTATATTTTTGTGGTACAGTGACCCGCTCTATCTTGCCTACTTTTTAGGTTTCGATTTCAGCCCTAGAACCGAATGGGTAACACCAAGCTCATCACCAAACTCCACCAGCTAGGCCTCAGCTCATCGTTATGCGACTGGATCCTGGACTTATTGATGGAGTGACCGCATGCAGTGAGAATGGGCCCGCACCTGTCCTCCACTATCACCCTGAGTACCGGCACACCACTGGGCTATGTTTTGAGCCGCATGCTCTACTCCCTATTCACACACGACTTACCGACATGGAGATCTTATCGAAACGTATAAGATTATTAAGGGGTTGGACACGTTAGAGGCAGGAAACATGTTCCCAATGTTGGGGGAGTCCAGAACAAGGGGCCACAGTTTAAGAATAAGGGGTAGGCCATTTAGAACTGAGATGAGGAAAAACTTTTTCAGTCAGAGAGTTGTGAATCTGTGGAATTCTCTGCCTCAGAAGGCAGTGGAGGCCAATTCTCTGAATGCATTCAAGAGAGAGCTAGATAGAGCTCTTAAGGATAGCGGAGTCAGGGGGTATGGGGAGAAGGCAGGAATGGGGTACTGATTGAGAGCTTATTGCTTACATGCTGCATTATGAGGGTCAGGTTATCAAAGAAAATAAATTATAACACAGCACCTAAACCAAACGTGAAGGTAAAAGACTGTCCAGAAAAATAACATAATTTTACATCACTAACCATTCAAATGTGTTCTCATAAATTACTGCTGAATCTGGACAAATCCATCTCCACGAGGGTTCTTGATCACAAAGAGAATCGATAACATTTGTTGCATCTGAACACTTGCAAAGTGGATCTGGGAGACATTTTGTTTTTGAAGTTAAGCTTACAAATCGAGACTTTAAACTTATGACAAATGTTCACATTTGCATACCTATAAGATTGTATTGCTAAAGGCACCCGAATAGGATTACAGTGCACAGTTGAAATAGTCAGACCATTTGCAATGCAAATTGGGACCTAATTAAAGAACTCAGAAATAAAGGACGTTCTTTTAGGAATGAGACGATGAGAAATTTCTTCTCCTCAGAGGGTGGTGAATCTGTGGCATTCTTTGCCATAGAAGGTTGTGCAGGCCAAGTCAGAGAATATTTTTAAGGCAGAGATAGATAGATTCTGGATTAGTACAGGTGTCAGAGGTTATGGGGAGGAAGCAGAATGGGGTTTGGAGGGAGAGATAGATCAGCCATGATTGAATTGCGGAGTAGACTTGATGGCCGAAAGGCCTAATTCTACTCCTATTCCTTATGACCTTATAATGGCCGGTATTTATCTACCTTATCTGCTGCATCCTATGTTCCTGATGTGGGTTCCTGTACACCAGCGAGACGGAACATAGACTCAGCGACTGTTTCATTGAACACTTACCCAAGGCCTACAGGATCACCCAGTTGCCAACAATTTCAATTCCCTTTTTCATTCTCATTTTGACATCTGTCCTGGGCCTCCTCCATAGCCAGAGTGAGACTACATGCAAATTGAAGGAACAGCACCTCATATTTCACTTGGGTAGCTTCCAATCCAGTGGTATGAATGCTGAATCTCCAATTGTAAGTAACTTCCACCTACACTCCCCCTTTCACCACCTTAGTCATTTAACCAGTTCCACAGTGCACCACATTGTACCCCTCTTGAGATCACGCCTTCCCTCGCCAACAATGGACCTACCAGGGCACCACCCTTCCTGAGGTCATTTGTTTGCTTGCCCTGATTGGTCCTGGTCTTTTCTCGGCACTAGTTCTTCATCCATGCATCCTCGCCCCATACTTTCAGCCTGAAAAAGGGTCCTGACCCAAATCGTCACCTATCCTTTCTCTTCAGAGATGCTGCCTGACCCACTGAGCTACAACAGCACTTTGTGTCTATTTCCTGGATGAGTTCTCCCTTCAATTTGGCAATGGTTGCCAAGGATGACACAGGTAATCTACCATAACCACAACAAGATCAACTAAAATAACACGATCGTTTAATCTTGTAATTCTTCACAGTGGCTCATTCTTAACAACTGCAAATGCTGCATTTTTTCCCTCAGGGGTCAAAGAGATTCTGTGCGTCTTTGTCTTCACTTCCTTTTAGGTTATTTTAGAAAGTCAGAGACCAGCTGTTTTTTGAAGTAGGGAGTGGCATGATTAACATTGTTAATCACAACCTCTTAAAGAATATAATGAATACAAGATTCTGAAATATAACATTAAGGTAGTCTGAAATAGCTGGCTGGATAAGAAGAATCGAGCATGCAAAACTAGAAACTTTTCTATTTATATAGAAGTTAAAATTATTCAATTGTACTTTTTTATAAACATTTTCTAAAATGTCAAAGTATATTTTCAGTTAATGATAATCAACCTAAAGGAACATAATTACAAAAGTCAATTCTAACTTGAATTTTTATAAAAACTAAAGCCAACTTGAATGTACTAGACAGTACCGAAGTTGAGTTCAGAAGTGAATGTACTTCTAAATGTTTATCTTGCTGTCAAAACTATAATCACTATTTTTATAATTGTATTGCTGAATCATTTCAGCCACAAATTCAACTAAATTGATCACTATTTAATACATTTACCTTTTCAATTTTTTCAGCATTTACAGAATCATTACAAATAGAAATAACACTAGAGTTACAGACAGAATGTCATTATAATTTTCAAATGTAGATTTCATGTATTTTTCTAAAAATAACTGAAGGAGATATTTAAATACACAACAAAATGTTTAATTTGCATGTATCTGATAAGAAACTGCTTATTACCTGAAATTATTGTATAGCTTGATTTTGGAATCAGCCACCATAGCAATGCTGACCTTTCCAACAAATTTCATTATTGAAATAAGTGTATCTTACTTCCAAACCACTACATATCATAGTAACTTAGTATATCACTGTTAAAATTTTGATATTTGCAAATACACATGATCAAAGTAACAATATCCCGCTCAACTGTAATACACACACATACAGTGCCAGTTACGAAGTATTGTATCACAGTTAATCAAGGGCAGGGCATGAAAGAATACCTGACCTTGCAGCTGTGCATTGTACTGGAAATGACTGAGTGACCATACTGTAGTGCTGTTCAATAACATCAATACAAAAGATAAATATTCTAAAGCCATCAGATTATATAACAGCTAGCCCTCCAGAAAGATTAGTCTCACTGGCACACTACACAACACAGCAATTTTAAAGAAATTGTCAATGCAGTGCAATGCTGCTGCTGATTGGATGTCCCTGGCACCACCTACAACAGATGGAAACCTTATTGTAGTTCTGAAACATTCAACTTAAAACCTGCAGGATCTTAACATCAGTTCCAACTTTACTCTCTCCAAAGAAATACATCAATTATGTCGACAAATCGGTGCCCAAAATATGTATTCCATGTTCTTGTATCTTTATGTACCTGTTCTTGTATCCTTAGTTTCATTGAAACCCGCTAATAAAGAGATGGTGGAGTTAAGATATTAGTAAATGGCGATGAAGGTTTCACGGGAAAAGTCCAATGGTGGAATGTGGAAATTAGCTGCCAGGAATCGGTGGTGGTCAGTGATTGGAGGGCAGCAATTGCCAGTAAGGTGGATAATACTTTATTTCATGGCAGCATGCCACATCAGTTGATGCGAGGGTTCGCAAGCTCAACAGTGGTGGAAAGATTGGGGCTTACACCACTGAGTAGGAAGGCTTGCAGGAGGAAAAGTAAATAACTTATGTCTGCGGCATTTCTGGCACCGCTGGAACAAAAATCACTATTTTCACAATCCATGCTATGTCCCCATTTTTTATTCATTTTAAAAAACATGGGTATTGAACAACATAGCATCCAAAACATGTTCTAATTCTTGAGCTCATAGAAATGTTCTGCTTTGATTTAATATATTAGCACAAGAATTTCTGAGATCCAGTTTTCCATGGCACAGCTTAAGACTTCATAAATATATTAAACACCTGTAGTTTTACTTAGAGTCATAAAGTCACACAGCACGGAAAAAGGTCCTTTATCGCAACCTGCCCATGCTGACCAAAATGCCCATCAACACGTCTTGTTCTGTCTGCGTTTTAAATGTCTTTTAAATGTTGTTATAGTACCTGTTATAGTACTTGGGAGTCCGCATCGCAGAGGATCTGACGTGGGCAACGCACATTGCCGCACTGGTGGGTAAGGCTAAGCAGCGCCTTTACCACCTTAGACAACTGAGGAAATTCAGAGTGTCTCTGAGGATCCTTCATTGCTTCTACTCTGGGGCTGTAGAGAGCATCCTGTCCGGCAACATTACAGTCTGGATTGGGAACAGCTCTGCCCAGGACAGGATAGCCCTGCAGAGAGTAGTGCGTTCGGCAGAATGCACCATGGGAACTACACTCGTCCCCCTGCAGGGCCTATACATCAGGAGGTGCAGATCCAGAGCAAGCAAGATCATGAGGGACCCCTGCCACCCCAGTAACGGACTGTTCCAGATGCTACGATCAGGCAAACGCCTCCGCTGTCACGCTGTGAAAACGGAGAGGATGAGACGGAGCTTCTTCCCACAGGCCATCAGGACTGTCAACTTTTATAACCCCAGACTACATTTTTGTCGACAATAATAGTAACTTATTAACTTTATTTATATGCTGTAACTGTAATTCTTTTTGTGCACAACCCGCAGGCATTGCCACTTTCATTTCACTGCACATCGTGTATGTGTATGTGACAAATAAATTTGACTTGACTTGACTTGCCTCAACTACTCCTCTAACAGCTCTTTCCATATTCCTACCACCTTCTGTGTGAAAATGTTAACCCTCTAGTTCCTATTAAATCTTTCCACTCTCCCCTTAAACTTATGTCTTCTGGTTCTTATTACCCTGCTCTGGGTAAAATTCTGTGTGCATTCATCCATTCTATTCCCCTAATGAGTTTAGAGAACGATATAAGATCATCACTCATCTCTTGCGCTCCAAAGAGGGGGTTCGGGCGGCACGGTGGCGCAGTGGTAGAGTTGCTGCCTTACAGCGAATGCAACGCCGGAGACTCAGGTTCGACCCTGACTACAGGCGCCGTCTGTACAGAGTTTGTACGTTCTCCCCGTGACCTGCGTGGGGTTTTCTCCGAGAATCTTCGGTTTCCTCCCACACTCCAAAGATGTACAGGTATGTAGGTTAATTGACTGGGTAAATGTAAAAATTGTCCCTAGTGTGTGTAGGATAGTGTTAATGTGTGGGGATCACTGGGCGGCGCGGACTCGGTGGGCCGAAGGGCCTGTATCTCTAAATCTAAAAATAAATCTAAAAGACTAAAGTCCTAACCTGCCCAACCTTTCTCTAGGCCATCAAGTCCTGGCAACATCCTCGTTATGTTAAGTTATGTTACAGTTGTACAATATGCTGGTGAAGCTGCATTTGGACTAACGTGGTAACTCCTGTGAGAGAGGGGTGCAGGGAGTGCATCGTACCTGGGCCCGGGGTCCAAAGGTGGGCACAGGAGCCAAAGGAGGGGGGCCAGGAATTTTCTGAAATCTCAGAAAATGTTTGCATTTATTTTGTGAAGACTAGCATTCACATTTTGTATGAGCCTACATAGTTTTATATATCGTAATGATGATCCATAATATTATGTAGTATTGGGAAATGTAGAGGTCTAATGAATATTATTTGCTGTCATCATAGCATTACTGCATCAGTATGAATTAATGAGGATTTAATGGGAATGCCATGGAACCGCACGCTTTTGTTCGATTTTGTCCGGAATGACTGCAAAGTATTGATGTACCCTTTAATGGGATATAATAATACCTACATATGCATATTAAAGATAATTATCAAATACTACGTTACGTGCTTATTTTAGATGAAATACTGCCTGTAAACGCATTTTAGTACTGGCATGAAGGCAGAATTTGTCATCGTGTTTGATGCTAGGTTATAACCCAGGGTGGGATTCACATCGGTAGTATGGTGTAGTGACTGGGGATCATGGATCGGCATGCTGAGTAGGCTATATTTTCGACAATTCTTTCTCTGCATCTGTATTATAGCATAAACAAAGATGTTCAAAACAAATGTGCTTTCTTCTCTCTGATACCTTTGTTTTATTTATATTTATTTATATTTATCATGGAGGGAGGCCTCAAATGCAGAAATTCAACAGAGCACTCCATTCCACCCCTCACTCATCTTCCATACCCTTATTGGCCTTACAGCTCATGGCATAAAACCATAGTTGATAAAAACAGGATGACTAATGGAGATGGGAAGGGGGCCCAAAAGAAACTTTATACCCACTGATAAAATTCCTCTCAGAGGCCTTGAACATAACATCCCAACTTCTATGCTCAATGCCCTGACTGATGAAGGCCAATGTACCAAAGTGTTCTTCACCACCCTATCTATCTGTGACGTTAATTTCAAAGAACTAGTTACCTCCTCGATCCTTCTGCTTCACAACACTCATCAGAGTCCTGTCAATCACTGTGAAACTCCTGCCCTGGTTTGACTTCCCAAAATGCAACACCTTGCACTTATCGGCATTAAACTCCATTAACCATTCCTCTGTACACTTGCCTAAACTCACTTCTGTCATGCTTCCTACAAATCCAAATCGTTGATATAAACCATAAAGGTTAATAGGCCCAGCACCGACCCCGAGGTACATCACTAGTCACATGCCAACAGTCCGAAAAATGACCTTCCACCCTCACCCTCTGCTTCTTTCCATGAAGCCAATTCTCTATCCAGTCGGCTAGCTCTCCATGGATCCCAATCGAACCAATCTTCCAGAGCAGCTACCATGCGGAACCTTATCAAATGTCTTGCAAAAGTACACATAGACAACATCTTTAGCTTTGCCCTCAACCACCTTTTCGCTCATTTCAAAAACTCAAATACGTAAGACTCGATCTCCCACATACAAAACCATGCTATCTCTAATCACCCCCTATCTATCCAAATACACACACATGTAGAGGGTCTGGATGCAGTAGGAATCAGGCAAGACGCCAGGTAGGTATTAACAGTAATTTAATCCAGCAACAGAACATCCACACTCTCTTCAGTCTCAAGCACGAGTTATCTCTCTAGCCCCTTCAGGCAAACCCCGTAGCACTAGTCCCTTCCCCAGCCCTGTCCAACCCGTGCCGAGGGGGATGATCCAGGGAGTGGCCTAATCCCCGGGTACCGCGACACACACACATATATGTATGTATGTATATATGTATAATAACCAAGCTTCACTATAACAAGGCATAAACTGGATTTACTTCCAGTTTACTAATAGCTGTATTAAAAAAGTTAATTTAAAAAGTGGTTAAGTGGATTTTTGTGAAAAGTGTGTGGGCATTCTTTGAAAATGTACGGGAGATGCATATCTGGTTTCTGGGTTGCATATCTGAGATTGGGAGCCCACTTTAAATGTAATGGCTGATGGCCATAAACATCGCAAAAATTCCCATGCTTACCTGACCGTCAAACTGTCGCCTCCAATCTACCTGTTAAATGTCTTGACGGTAAATAAATTGGTTAAACACAAGCATTTTATGGTATTTTGAAATGACTTTACTTATTTTAATATTATGTGCTTCTAAATGCATCTAAGAGAACCTATCAAACCTGGGGACAGCATGCGACAGCGCCCGCAATAAGCAACGATACCTGGCAACAAGCCAGCTGTCGCCAAGAAATTTCACTCCGGATGATTTCTCAGCGATGCGCTGAGATCCACTACGATTTTTGGAAGACTCCTCACCATCATGCCCGCGACATCCCGGCGAACTGTCGACGACAGCCTAGTCGCCGGCAGTCGCCTTAAAATCGCCTAAGTGGGACAGGCCCTTAACTGGACACATTAGAGGTTACTTTTGCATTTAACCAGGAACACTCTTGATGGCAAGGTCTTTTTTGGAACCTGTCATGTTTATTGGAAATTAATGGCTGCTTTTCAGCACATACATAAAGAGATAATGTACATCATCTGTAAGCACATTTAACGGCAACAAACTGAAGAAATAACAATTCTGAATTCAATTAGGAATATGATTAGTGAGGGAGGTCAGGAACCACTGCCATATTTTTAGTCGAGTAGATAATTCTGTGAGGAGAATAAATAAGCAGGTGTTCCAGATATTATATTTAAGGGTCTAAACAATGTTAGTAGTCATCAAAGAAAGGAATAAGGAATCAAAAGAAACTAACATTTGCAAAAAAAATTATCTGCCTGGAAGAAAATGCAGAGATAGCATAATTTAATAACACCTTATTTTTTGGCAAACATGTAAAGGTAGTAAAAGTCAAATAGTTATGTGTGATTGCCATCTGTATTTCTATTCCAGCAATACTTCTTTAGGATATTTCAGATTTTTAACCGTTCATTTTTAATATTCAATGTCTGGCTTCAAATAACGAGTAGGAAAGAACTGCAGATGTTGGTTTAAATCAAAGATAGACACAGTGGCGCAGCGGTAGAGTTGCTGCTTTACAGCGAATGCAGCGCCGGAGACTCAGGTTCGATCCTGACTACGGGTGCTGCACTGTAAGGAGTTTGTACGTTCTCCCCGTGACCTGCGTGGGTTTTCTCCGAGATCTTCGGTTTCCTCCCACACTCCAAAGACGTACAGGTATGTAGGTTAATTGGCTGGGTAAATGTAAAAATTGTCCCTAAATTGTCCCTAGTGGGTGTAGGATAGTGTTAATGTATGGGGATCGCTGGGCGGCACGGACTTGGTGGGCCGAAAAGGCCTGTTTCCGGCTGTATATATATGATAGGATATGATATGACACAAAATGCTGGAGTAACTCAGCAGGACAGGTAGCATCTCTGGAGAGAAGGAATGGGTGACGTTTTGGGTCAAGACCCTTCTTCAGACCAATAATATGAATTGGCTGGCCTGCAAGATAATTTGCTAAAATCAATTTTATCTGAAATTACTTTGTTGACTGTGAAGAGCTTTGTCATGTCCTACTCATGTAAAAAGCATTTGAGAGATGCAAGTTTTTCTTTCAGATGACCAGTTCAATAGGCTATTACTTAAATTGGCTAAACAAATTGCATGCTGTATTTCTTCTGAATGTCAGTTGTTATTTGCAATCTCTCTTCATAACATAAAACTTGCCTGCAATTGATGCAATCTGCAGCACTGTTTTGAAAGAGATTAAATTGGGCTGTATTCAATATCGAAAAATAACACTTATTTTCAGCCTTGTGCGAATGCAGTTGCTGACAAGCAACAAATGCCAACTTTAATTGTAGTCATCAGATTTCTGGAGTGCAGCTGCCTTTGCAGAAATGGAGGGAAAAAAAAATCTAATGAAAACCAACCAAATTCTTCATATCTATAACAGTTGACTCCTTTGCAATTTAGTCCTACCATCAAAGTCAAAGTTACCATCTGTGGCAGTCATGCTGTGAAGGAATAAAACACATGCATAAATGTACATACATTTTTAGTCAACTTGCATCTTTTAGGTAATTTGCTCATTCTATTTTCAAATACAATCATGAATTATAACCAATAAATAAGAGATATAGATTCTAGACCGAAGAAGAAGCTGATCTTGGAAGCCATGTGATACAATGATCATAGGGCTGGTTGGCTAATCATTGCAATCAACCACAATTACTGTTTTGGGTAGACAGCTGGGTGGAGGTGCATGTCATCTGCTGACCTTCCAATTTCACTAATCCTCACTAGTTCAGTTTAGTTCAGTTCCTCATATCCTCACTAAGAATATCCAGGCCTTTGTGTTGGCAGACAATGTTTACCTACAAATAATCCAGGCAATATTGACATTTTTCTGTTCACCTGGACTAGGCGGTGGGCGATCTTGGTTTTGGAGGAGACGGTGAAAGTCAAACGATCTCCTGTTCTTTCTACAGGTTAACACCCTCTCTGGTGGATTGATGCAATTAATGTCTTGTTTTCTGCACAGCTTTCTTTTTACTGCCTTGCAGAATTTTGCTTAATTTATGTATAATTTATGTTTTTTCTGCGTTTGGCTGAGTCTATGTGTGTGTGATGCTATTGGAAGCAAGGTTTTCCATTGCAACTGTTTCTCACAGTGCTTAGCGCATACAACAATAAACTCAACTTGAAGATACTAAACAGTCAAGGAGGGTCCTTGCAATGACTTTCTGTGTGGCAATCAGCAGAGAATAGCTCTGTAATTACTTCCTTTCTTGAAGATGATCACAAATACGCAGTCTGTGAAAATCCATTGCCCTTCTCTTTACAAATAAGGAAAATTAGAACATGAATTCACACCTCAAGTAATTCCCTGCCACATTTTTGCACTTCAATACGGATTTCATTTATTCCACGAGTCATTATTTAGCTATTTGATAAGATCCTCTTCGGATCGTTCACCTTGTCATGGTGAAGAGGCTTGCGTGCCTCCATGATTCCAAGAGCGATGCCGTTGGAAGCACTAGCTTCTGGTAGGGCTACCCATGGCGGTAAGATCGAGGATCGAGACTAAGAACGATCCAACGTACAAGACCTCAACGGCAGACCAGGAGGACAAGGTTATCTTGAACTCAACGGCTGTGAAGGCGGATGAAGGCTGCAACAAATATATCAGCTCCAATCGTCTTGGTTTCCTTGCCATTGGAATTAGTTGATTGATTTGTGAAGGACTTTGTGCTTCTTGGAGTGCAACCTCGAGTACACGTTAAACAAACACACAGGCGTCACCGTTCTGACATCAGAATGTAGACCATCGTCCTCAACCTCGAGGGATAGCCACGACGAGCATAACAATACAAGAAACAGGACAGGACTATGCCATTTGGTCCTGTAAACCTGCTCTGCTGCACAACAAGATCATAGCTTATCTTCTATCTTAACATCATTTCCCCATGTCCTGTGATTTTACAAAGATTCAAACTCAATCAATCTCATTTTTTAAATAAATCAATATCTGGGCTTCCACACACCTGTGGAATAAAGAATTGTTAAGATGCAGCCTCATCTACTGAGCTCCTCCTGTACTTTTTGTTTTGCTCAAGATTCCAACATGTACAGTTTGTGTGTCTACGGAAGGACATAGATCAGTTGGAAAGTTGGATGGACTGGCAGCAGGTGGGATGTAATCTAGACAAGTGTGTGGTAATCAATCTGTAACTTCAAATATTAACAGGACATTCACAGTGAATGACAGAGATCTCAGGAGTGTTTATTGCAGAGGGACCTTGAGGTGCAAGTTCATAGCATACTGACAATGTTGATACAGTTGGACAGGGTAGTGAAAAAGGCATTCAGCATGAATGTTGTTCACAGTGATATTGTTCATTCAGCAAAGGCCAAGGCATTCAGTATAAGAGTTGAGATGTGATGTTGCCATATTCAAAATATTGATTGTGCTGCACTTGAAGTATTGTGTACAGTTCAGGACACACAGTACAGGAAAGATGCAGCAGCATTAGAGTGTGTAAGAGATTCACGAGGATGTTGTCCGGAATATATGGCTTTACTTTTATGGAAAGATTGTTTTGACTAGTGTACTTTCACTGGGAAGTAGGAGACCGAGGTTCAGTCATTGAGTTGTGCTGCACAGGAACAGACCCATTTTATCCATGGCAAGCGTAATCCTATCTATACTAATTCTATCAGTCCATATAAGGTCCATATCCCTTTACACATTTCCAGACCAAATACCTGTTCAAATGCCTTTTAAACATTGCAACTTTACCATCTTTAGCATTTCCTTTTAACAGGTCATTCCACATAACATCACTGTGTGGGAAAAAAACTTGCCCTTCAGATCACCTTGATATGTTTCCACTCGCACCTTAAAGCTGTGCCTTCTAGTTTCCACCTTAGGAAAAAGTCTCAAATGATCTGCTATATCTATGTCACTCATAATTATATAAACCTCTATGGGCATCATGGTCAGTATGGGCAAGTTGGTCTGTTCTGTTCTGTTTAAACTGTATGACTCTAAAACAACCATTTGAACAACATCAACTGTGATTCAGCGGGTAAGATTCTCATTGGAGTTTTGGGATGTCTTGGGATCAAGCCAAAGCACAAATGGTCGAGGCGGACACACCTATGTAGTACTGATAGAATGCCAAGCTATTCGAAATACTATTTTACACAACAGTCTCTAAAACAAACTCCCTTTGCGCTCTCAAATATAGGCAAAGATTAGATAGCATTATTCCAAAGAATAAAAATAGAGAAGTTAACAAGACAAATATTTGTTCCTCAATTAATATTGCAAATGTAGATTATCTGTTCAGAAGCACTTGGTTTTTGAGGCAGCTTGCTGTGGCCATACTGATATTACATTTTTGCTATAACACAACAGAGATTACCATCCTATTTATTAGATCTCATGAATCAGTTTTATACCTTATTATGATATGCATCTCATCACTATTTAGCCATTATTTCATTCATTAGTCATGCTTTTTTCCCCTAATTGTCATATCATTGTCCACACTGGCCTGTTACAGGTTATCTTTTCTCGCTTTTGGAATATATTATTCATTGTTATCCTATTCTAACAAAAAATGTGACAGAAATCAAAAAGCAAAATCAGTATGCCAGAATAAACGGCAATGCCAAAAATTATCACCAAGGGAAATTTAGTTTTGCTCAGACATATTATATTGCCCGTCAATGAAACTCCAAAAAATATTCAACAAATTAGCTATAATTTATTGCATTGACACTTTACTGGCATCTTCAAAAATATTTATTGAAAAACAGCTGTGAAAATTGGCAAAAGAAAACCTGTCAAACATTAAGGTCACAGGACACATTTGATGGGTATCCACTCACAATGAATTGACCTGAAAGTTTAGCAAATTTGGAGAAGATAACATCAGTGAGATCAACCGAGCTGTCTTTACACAAAACTCTGCTTCCTGTTCTAACCCCAAATTAGCATCTCTTCATTTTCTGGAATTGAGGCATGGGGAGGAGAAAGACTTAAATTCTCATGTAAATTAAGGCACGTTAATTATTGGTTCCCACAGTACAGCTAAATAGTTAGTTTGCAAGCTGTTGAGTTTATAAGAGTGAGCCAGCCAATACTGTGATCCATTTTGCCAAATAGAAAATGCTTTAAAGTGATTTTGAGTACAATGAATTCCAATGTACATTATTTTCATTTATATCTCCACTCATTTTTTTCTTAAAACAGAGCATTATACCAGATTATTGGACTACATTGAATCTGAAAAAGGGTCTCAATCTGAAACCATCCATGTTCACCTATCCATGTTCTCCAGGGAACCTGCCTGACCCATTGAGTTCCTCCAGCATTGCGTCTTTCCTTGAATAATTTAATGTTAATCGTAGAGATTAATTTATCTTCATAACAGTCCTTACAGAATCTCTATCTATTTTAACTTCATACACTTGCATTAATTCTCTGCTGTAAATTACAAGGTTAGGATTATCGTAATTTAATTCATCATTGTAAAGTGTGTTATTATCCTGCAAAATGTAAAGGAATAGAACAGTTAAGGCACACATACACAACATGGAGTACCATAAAAGCTGGAATAGTGATGCAAACTACTTGGTTCAGAGCAATTATTCAAAGTATTCTGAAATATAGCAGATAAGTAGAGAGTTCTTAAACTAAATTGACAGATAGCCTTCCCACATCATCTCTTAAACACGCCACTAGACTAATTACAGCTGCTGATTTACCTTTAAATTTAATTTAATTTGAATTCCAAAGTATTTTACTATGAAAGATCATTGTGAACTTTTAACACATGGGCAACAAGGTCTCGGCAGCAAAGTAGGCCTCAAAATGTAATAGAAAGGCTCCATTCAGTAAACATGTGGTTGGAAAGTAAAGGTGTGGATGAGAGGGTGTCTACCAAAATTATCGGTAATTAAAACTTAAATATTAAAATTGAAGTTAATGATTAAAAGCATTAATGACATTTTTTTAAAGTTATTTAAAAACAAAGCACAAAAACAAAGTTCAAAATATTAAACTAAACTAAAAACATTTTTAAAAATACCTCCCTCTTTGCCCCCTAACATACCAGCTCAGAATACCCAATGAAATCAGTGGATGCTACATTATGTGCCAGGTCTCACCTGGCTAAAAATCATGGCCAATGACTTAGCATTTACAACATTTTGACACAAATAAATACTATTCATCCAGCACTGACTTCTGGACAATTTAGAAAATGCAGGAATCAGGTGTGGTGACTCAAGCATGGTGTTGGGAAAAATAAGGGCAAAACACTTGGCAGGTTACAACATGCCTCAAGAGCAAAAAAGCAGCAGAAATCTGGATAAAATGATAGCATTTTTTGAGGAATTTTGAGATTATGAAAACAGAGGTTGAATAATACAGGTACATGATCTGAGGATTGGTATCTATTAATATCAGGTACAGTTAGTTTCAGCCAACACACCCTTCCGAACCATACTCTCAAGCTGACTCAGTGCTAAAATCTATTCATCCTCTTAACAGGTAGAAATGAAAAAGGGAAAACTATTATTGTCGAAAAGATCAATAAATAAATACAAACCATCCATCAGGATACCATTTAACTATTTGTTCCATTTTAAAAGTGTCTACTTGCATTAGTTCAATACATATATTTCAGAAATACATCCAGCTTTCGTAATGCTATATCTCAGTTTGATATACAGTACAAAAATCTGAAACTTCCTGGAGGTATAAAGGAGTTACAAGGCATAATGGCAATCTCAGAACTAACATGAAGATTTTCAGTATAGTCAATAGGGCATGAAAAGCAGCTGCCATTGGCAGAGTTACCCAGTGTACACTCCACAAGATTGTCACAGAGTTATAGAGCAATAAAGCAATTCTTTTGGCCCAATTTGTCCATGCTGATCAAGAACCAAGTGTGTCTAATTGTCATATGTACCAAAACGGAACAATGAAATTCTTACTTGCACCAGCACGCAGGTCTGTAAACACAGTACACAATAAACAACATAATAAACAAATGATGAAAACCCTACATAGTGCAAAATAAAAGCCCAAAGTCCCTAGGGCAACCAAGACAGTTCATAGATCATTGTTTAGTTGGTGTTCAATAGCCTGCTAGTTGCTGAGAAGAAGCTGTTCCTGAACAGTTCCGGAGGTCATGGTTTTCAGACTCCTATACCTTCTTCCTGATGCCAGGAGTGAAATTAGCGCATGGCTAATGTGGTGTGGGTTCTTGGTGATGCTAACTGCTTTTTTGAGACAGCGCCTCCCATAAATCCCTTCGATAGTGGGGAGGTCAGTACCCATGATGGACCAGGCATTGCCCATCACTTTTTGTAATCTCCTTTGCTCCTGGACATGAGAATTGCCAAACCAGGCCGTGATGCAACCAGTCGATATGCTCCCTAATGTACACCTGCAGAAGTTCAAGTGAGCATTTGTCGACATACCGAATCTCCTCAATCTTCAAAGGAAATAAAGGCATTGATGGGCTTTCTTCATGTGTCCAGGACAGATCTTCAAAGATAAGCACACCAGTAACTTGAAATTGTTGATTTTATCCACCACCTCCCACTAATATAACCATATTATTCTTACATCTATCTGCAGACTCACAATACATCTGCTCCTCTAATTCCAGTGAAATATTTTTCACTGCACCTCAGTGTACGTGACTAAATTAAACTAAACTAAATCCTTGGGGAGCCTATAATAGTCACATCTAATGATCATAACCTTCCTGTTTCTACCTATATAGCCTTACCGAATGATCCTGCAGGAGTATCCTCTCCATACACTGTTGTTATATCCTCCCTCATCCAAAAGGCAACTACACCCCCCACCCCCCAACACTGAACTGCCAGTCATGCCCTTACTCAACCACATTTTTGCTTTTGCTGAAATATCCGTCTCCCAAGCCAACCCACACCCTGAGATCATCCGCTTTATCTGTTAAGCCTCTAGCATTGAAATAAATGCTGTTTAAATCATTGGTCTTTCCTCTCTCTTTGCCGTGCTCCTGCCTGTCCTGTCTGCCAATCTTGATCTCTTTGACAACAGTATTTGCCAACTTCTCATCTGCCTCCTTTCTTCTCTGGGATCCAATCTAGTGCCTAGATCCCTGCCAATCTAGTTCAAACCCAGCCGAGTTTATGTTGTAAAGAGTGGTGCAGTGGTAGAGTTACTGCATTACAGCACCAGTGACTTGCGTTCGATACTGATTACAGATGCTGTCTGTACAGAGTTCTCCCTGTGACCGCGTGGGTTTTCTCCAGGTGCTCTGGTTTCCTCTCACATCACAAATGCCAAACAGGTTTGTAGGTTAATTGGCTTCTGTAAATTCTCCTTAGTGTGTAGGATAGAACTGGTGCACAGGTGACTGCTGGTTGGCATGGATTGGGTGGGCCAAAGAACAATATTTCCACTGTATCTCTAAACTAAACAATCACCAGATTGGAGTTCTAAAGTTAAGAAGCCTACGTCTATACTACCAACACACGAGACAGATGTTTGCGCCATTGGCCAAACATAATACTACGGCCTTCATAGCTGGATGAAATCTTTCATATCAAGACTCAATCCACACTGCACTGAAATAACATAATACTGATGCTCAATGCCACTCATTCCCTACAACAAATTCACCACTTACCACAAAACCTGTCATTAACATTGTCTGACCTCAGATGTAAATAAGAATTGATAATTCAGACTTATAAATAAAAAGCGCAATTACATTTACACATGATCATCTTTTTGGGTGTTACATTGATACTTTATGTTAGAAAATGGTCCACAATAACCACTCGACTGGTCAATAACATTAATATAATAAGACTAGCATTTACGTTGTACTAATTAACAGAAGATTGATTTTAAATACAAACAGTACCTTGTAGTCAATCACTGGTATTTACCCAAACATAATCTGTTGGACATTTAAGCAGGAAACTGGATATGCATTTCATGCCTGCCAAATATCACATTTCATGCTGATTTGTTTACCTTCAACAATATTTGAACAGCTCAACTTGCTAAACTTGTAGCAAAAGCACCTTTGAAAATAATCAACAAATACTGTGCTCCTGCCAATCGTGTGATCAGTACAAGGAAACATTTTTCATAACTTCTCATAATGATGACAAGTTTACAATTTTTTTTAAATTTCCAATATTTAATTTTTAAACAAAGGGATGTTTAAGCTTGAGCCGTGGGTTTTGTTGATTCTCCATTTTCTGACTTTTGCCTCTTACTTTTAACTTCATCAACTGTTCTTTTTTTAAAAATCGGATAGATTATGCACAAAAATGAAACTCATACTTGAAAGTGTCAGTACAAATAAAAATCCAGGAAAAATGCTTTCCCGCACAGTTAGAAATTTAATTTTAATTTATGACGGACAATTCAATTAATTCTTTCTTCTATTTTGAGAAACTATCCGATTTGAAAACAAGTGGTCTAAATTGCAGATTACTCTATTGTTGATGCTATGCAAATCTATACCTAATTCAGTGTAATTCTTCCAGCTATGGAATTTATGTTTATCAAATCCATCACCAATTAAAAAATTTAAGAGCATTACAATTTAGAATCTTTATCCAAGCAGATATCGTAATTATTCCTCAACATTCAACACATTCAATTATCAGGAAACACAATCGACATAGTCACGCTGCAGCTGTTAGATTTTTATATGTGGTTTAAAGACTCATCAAAAAGCTAGCACTGAGTTCACAGAGAGTATTTGTTAACAATCTTCCAGGCAATATACTGAGCAAATCCTGGTTTTAATTCTGTCACTTTTTTCACCGCATCAAGCAGCATCCCTTTTTAACTTTTTGACGCTAGTTGCCTTGCCTAAACCTGTGGAGTGAGCTGACAAAAACGGCAGCAATTGAACAGAGCATATTCCCAGTGCCAGCAACTCCTGTGTTATGGCTGTTTGGGTAACGAAAATTCACCCTAACAGAATAACAAATTACTACCCAAAAATTTGAGGCACAGAGTGACAATGGCTTTCATAAAAAAAAAAATTTTAAATGTGTATTTTTTGATGCACACACCGTGTCACAGTTTCACTTTATGTAAAATCAATTAGGATCAGTTTTCCAGAATCCCCACCGCAAAGTAACGCAAGGATTGCTGTGCTTAGTGTTGAACAACTACAATGATCAATCACTTGCTTCTCTCAATATAATCCTTATAATTTATCCACAACGTTCTTGCATTATATTCACATGGAATCATAAATATGGTTGGGCAAAATACAACTCTAATGACAAATCTGCTGTCATATTACTTTTAAAACTGAAATAATTTCAAAAATCTAGTCGCTAGGAATAAGAGTTAATTGTTTATCAACATTTTCTATAGTTCATAAGCTGAATTGATTGACTTAACAGGGTAAAATGTTTAAAAGTAGGGTTTTTTCTGCAATTCACATGTATCCACATTGTAGAATTGAGCATTAGTAGTAATGCATGGGAATACATGCCAGTTTCCTTAATGACCATTGAGAGATTTTCTTGCTTGTAGCATGTACGTTCCTAAGCATCACCACCGGCAGGCGCCAACAATGGCTGCCTCGCTAACAATCTGTCTGTCCCTTCCTTCTTTGTTGTTTGTTTGTATGTGTTAAATGTATGTTTTTAGTGTTCTTTAGCTTGTTTTATGTAGGGGTGGGGGAGTTGGGAGAAAAGTTTTCTAATCTCTTACCTCGATTTTTTTCCGTATCGTATCTCCGTCCGCAGTGCGGCCTATCATCGAGGAGTTTGCTGGAGATCGACTTCGAGAGCTCCACCGCGGGACCCTGTGGACTTAACATCACAAACCTTGCGATCCCTGTCGGAGATCCAACCGCGTGTGAATGCGGACTTTAACTACTCAGCTCGCGGTCTCTGGTTAGAGACGCAGGAACTTCGACCGCCCCGAAGCAGGAGATTCGATCGCCCCGACGCTGGGGCTTTGACCGCCGGCTGCGGGAGCTTCGATCGCCCCGACTGCGGATAGTTCGACTGCCCCGACCGCGGGAGAATAAAAGAGGAAGAAGCTTGGACTTTATTGCCTTCCATCACAGTGAGGAACGTGGGGAATCCGCTGTGGTGGATGTTTATGTTAACTTTTATGTAGTTGTGTGTCTTGTTGCTTTTTTTTAGTATGGTTGTATGGTAATTTGAATTTCACTGTACCTTAATTGGTACTGACCTTGAGACCTTTAAACCGTGAAACAATTTCAAGAGTCAAGCAGGAAACACAAACATAAAACTACCATCTCCTACTATGAAATAAACTCTTAAAGCAGCAGTTAGCAGGAGGATCTGCTAGTTCAAGTAGTGTTCCCAGATCAGATGATCTCTTTCTGGAGTGACAGCACAGAGAGTAATGTGGCCATCACATCTCTAATGGATAGTCAGATATTGTAGCATTTGAGGTGGAAGCCAAGAGGAGGTATAGAAGTGATTTGGGCAACCCTTCATCCGAACAAAAATATGGAACATCTTACTTCGGACTTCAGAGGTATCTGGTCTATTCAAGAGTGCACAGCCATCTTAGTGCTGAGCCATCTGAGAAGTGAACAGTTTTTTTTCCTCTTGTGGGACCCTCCTTTCCATTCCAAGATTGCGTGGCCTCTTCACAAAAAGGAGTGCCTGAACCTTATAGCAATGTCCTGTGCCCAGGCACATCACATGCACAGAGGACCACAATACAATTACATAATGCGGGCCAAAAATGCCAATTGCCATACATAATCAATTCAATGTTAAATAAACAATATCTGAATTAGACAGCAAAATATTATGATGTTACTACAAGTTACCACAGAGGTGTTCTTTTAATTTTTCCTTTCTATTTTCTGAACTTATCCTTCCACTCTTCAAAATAATGACTCCTGCTGAGATATGGTTTCAAGAACATAGTTAGTACTACCCACTCCATCAAAACAAGCATCTATATGTATGATTCCTCACAATGTTGTTTAAGGCAAAATACTTTGTATCCTCCACTTCATCTTTCCAAAGAAAATCAACCTTCAGTGCCCAAAGGGTTAATAAACATGTGTTTTGTGATGTTATAATTTTGAAATAATTCAGCAGGGACTCCAGTGAAGATAAACTAGCTTGATCAACAGAACAGGTGCTCTGCTAAACTGGGGGTTGGGGGGAGAATGAAATGCTTACTACTACACTTATGGTTTTCTTTTTGGGATTGCGTAACAACCAGCTGAACCTTTTAGTCAAACGGCATTTTAGACAACTTGTTTCATTTCATGCTTATGTACTCTACTAATATTTCAATGATTTGACAATAATGTCAATAATGTCATAGTGTTGCTATCCTTAAGAGAAAGCACTATTTGCAGGGGTGAAAACTAGTTTCCATTCCCGGTTATTCCTCCTACACATCAGAAAGCACTGACTTATTTTAAATGATTATAATATAGAAACTAGTAGCTGTCTGCTACCTGCTCTGTGGAGTTATTTTTTCGCACATCAGTTGAAGCAATGAACATCAGCACATATTGGGTCTCGACTCGAAACGTCACCCATTCCTTCTCTCCCGAGATGCTGCCTGACCTGCTGAGTTACTCCAGCATTTTGTGAAGAAATATTCCAATTCTAAATGTTCACCACAATTTTATTTCATGCGAAAAATTAGTAGAATTTGGCATGTGCATACTGATCAGGAAAAAGAACCAAATCTTGCACTCCAACACCAAAGTTATTGAAACCAATTGCAGCCTTCTAAATTACATGCAATTATGACAAAAGTGTTTGATTATTATGCTTGGATAAAATTATTTCTGCAATAACTAGAAATAAATTTAGTTCATTCAACTGATGTGCACATATTAGGCTTTCGTGTACATTCAGAGTCAATGCAGGTCCACCACCAATCCGGCACCATTGGTTCCAGAAAATGGACACAAATAGAGACCCTTCTTCAGACTGAAGTGTCTCAACCCGAAACGTCACCCATTCCTTCTCTCCAGAAACGCTGCCAGTCCCGCTGAGTTACTCCAGCTTTTTGTGTCTAGTTTTGGTTTTAACCTGTCTCCGCAGTACCTTCCTGCACCATTGGGTTCCAGAACCTTTCTGGATTAGCCTTTTTGTTGGTCCTCGGAGAAGAGTCAAACGGTACCGGAATAGTCCGTCTGGGTCAACGAGATACTGACCCACAAAGTCGGCCCAGGAAGTCGGCTATGGAAACAGATCTGCCGGCTCCAGCCAGGCCAGAGTTCCAGAGCCCCGGCCGCAGGGGGAAAATTCGACCCGCCAATCGGCCGTGGAAATCCCGATGAGGTCAAGATTGGCCTCCTCGCCTGGTCTCAAAGCCACATGTTTAGGGGGACTTCCGGGGGGGGCATTTCAAGTGCCCTCTTGTAATTTTGTCCAGATTAAAATGAAGTGCTGGACCACCAGTTGCTGGAAAATTGGTAGTGGGCCTGTACTTCCAAAGCATAGAAAAGGCTCTTTGTCTCTATAAACAAGAAAGTCTCATTCCATTGTGACAATGAAACAAAACTGGTTACGAAACATGCACCCCCCATGTTACAGTTTAACTCCTTGGATTATTTCAATAAAATGTTAATCCTCAAGCTACTTGCATTGAAATTTTCAACAATAAGGTAAGCAACTAAAAGTAAACTTTTCAATTAAGTTTTATCTAAACTAAAGTTGATTATAAATTGGAAAATGTTCCCAAAAAACATATTTATGAAAAAGATACAGAAACACAAAGATTATCGAGTAGGATTTGACTTGGAGAGCAAATTCTCCTTCACTCATCAAACAAGTTTAAATATTTCAAGTCTGGCTAAGTCACAAACTGCACATACCCAAGAAGTCAGGAAGATTTTCAAAAAGTATTCGAAAGCTGCTAATTGGTGCTCCAGCCAGTTTTACAGCAACTAACCCTAACCCTAATTTTGATAAGGCTCCATGCTTAACAATCTAGCGTGTTATTAAATATAAAAATAATACACGAGAAGCTTAGTCATCTTTTTAATTTAAAAAGTTTGGAATTCCCTTCATAAAGGGAAATGGAAGCAGAGTCTTTGAATATTTTAACAACAACATAGATAGATAAGCAAGGGGATGATAAGTGTGTTTCCTGCAGGATGTGGGAAGGTAGGGACACCGCTGGAGCTTCTGGGAGCTACACCTGCAAGAACTGTGTCTAGATGCAGCTCCTGAATGGTCGTGTGGTGGAGTTGGAAAAGCAGCTGGTTGACCTCAGGGCCATCTGGGAATGCGAGAGTTTCCTGGACAGGACCTACTGTGAGGCTGTCACGCCAAGGGTCCAGGTCGAGTGAAGGTGGGAGACCGTTTATGGGGGGAGTGAACGTGGACTACAGGAGACCCCGGTGGCTGTGCCTATTGCAAACAGGTACACCCTCTTGGGAGCTGTCGGGGCAGAAGACGCTTCCAGTCCGAGCGGCGGACAGGTTGGCGGCTCTAATCCAGGCAAGGAAACTCGACCGGGGAGACCGAAGTCAGGAAGAGCCATAGTAGTGGGTGACTCCATTGTCCGAGGTACGGACAGTAGATTCTGTGGCGGCAGGCAGGACTTGAGGATGGTCTGTTGCCTCCCTGGCGCCAGGGTTCAAGACATCACGGACCGGCTTCAGAACATCCTAGCGAGGGAAGGCAATCAACCGGAAGTAGTTGTGCACGTGGGCACGAACGACGTCGGGAGGAAGAGGAAGGAGATACTGCAACGTGAGTTTAGAGAGTTAGGAAGAAGACTGAGAAGTAGAACGTCGAAGGTGGTTGTCTCTGGACTGCTACCTGTACCTCGTGCTAGTGAGGGCAGGAATAGAGAGATCGGGGATGTGAATGTATGGTTGAGGGGCTGGTGCAGGGAGCAGGGATTTAGATTTCTAGACCATTAGGATCTCTTCTGGGGTAGGGGTGATCTGTACAAAAGGGACTGGTTACACCTTAACAGCAGGGGGACCAACATTCTGGCAGGCAGGTTTGCTAGTACTACACGTGTGGCTTTAAACTTAGTGGGGGGGAGGGGTTGACAAATTGGGAATATGAAGATGGAGTTAAAGGGGAAGCAAATACAGGAGAAATTGCAAAGGACTCTCGAATAAATGGGAAGGGAAGTTCTAGAAGGGATAAGAGAGTAAGGTCAGGGCCAATTGTGACCGGTGTGAGAGGGGAGGTGAATACCGAAGTTAAAGTGTTGTATTTAAATGCGCAAAGTATAAAAAATAAAGTGGATGAGCTTGAGGCTCAGTTAGACATTGGCAAGTATGATGTTGTGGGAATCACAGAGACATGGCTACAAGAGGACCAGGGCTGGGAACTGAATATTCAGGGGTACACAACGAACAGAAAAGACAGGTGGGCAGAAGGGATGGGGTTGCTGTTGGTAAGGAATGATATTCACTCCCTTGCAAGGGGTGACATAGAATCAGGAGATGTAGAATCAGTATGGATAGAAATTAGGAATTGTAAGGGTAAAAATACCCTAGTGGAAGTTATCTACAGGCCCCCAAACAGTAGCCTCGACATAGGGTGCAAGTTGAATCAAGAGCTAAAATTGGCATGTCGCAAATGTAATGCTACAGTGGTTATGGGAGATTTCAACATGCAGGTAGACTGGGAAAATCAGGTTGGTAATGGACCCCAGGAAAGGGAGTTTGTGGAGTGCCTCCGAGATAGATTCTTAGAACAGCTTGTACTGGAGCCTACCAGGGAGAAGGTAATTCTGGATTTGCTATTCTGTAATGAACCTGATCTGATAAGGGGACTAGAGGTAAAAGAGCCATTAGGATGCAGTGATCACAATATGATAAGTGTTACACTACAAATTGAGAGGGAGAAGGGAAAATCGGAAGTGTCAGTATTACAGTCTAGCAAAGGGGATTACAGAGGCATGAGACAGGAGCTGGCCAGATTTGACTGGAAGGAGGCCCTAGCAGGGAAGACAGTGGAACAGCAATGGCAGGTATTCCTGGGAATAATGCAGAAGTTGCAGGATCAATTTATCCCAATGAGGAGGAAAGATTCTAAGGGGAGTAAGAGGCACCCGTGGCTGACAAGGGCAGTCAAGGACAGCATAAAAATAAAAGAGAAGTATATCATAGCAAAGAAGAGTGGGAAGTGGGAGGATTGGGAATCTTTTAAAGAGCAACAGAAGATAACTAAAAAGGCAATACGGGGAGAAAAGATGAGGTACGAGGGCAAGCTAGCTAATAATATAAAGGAGGATAGTAAAAGCTTTTTTAGGTATGTGAAGAGGAAAAAAATAGTCAAGGCAAACGTGGGTCCTTTGAAGTCAGAAGCAGGGGAATTTATTATGGGGAACAAGGAACTGGCAGACGAGTTGAACCGGTACTTTGGATCTGTCTTCACTAAGGAAGATACAAATAATCTCCCAGATGTTCTAGTGGCCAGAGATCTTAGGGTGACGGAGGAACTGAAGGAGATTCACATTAGGCAGGAAATGGTGTTGGATAGACTGATGGGACTGAAGGGACTGAAGGCTGATAAATCCCCAGGGCCCGATGGTCTGCATCCCAGGGTACTTAAAGAGGTGGCTCTAGAAATTGTGGACGCATTGGTGATCATTTTCCAAAGTTCTATAGATTCAGGATCAGTTCCTGTGGATTGGAGGGTAGCTAATGTTATCCAACTTTTTAAGAAAGGAGGGAGAGAGAAAACGGGAAATTATAGAGCAGTTAGTCTGACATCAGTGGTGGGGAAGATGCTGGAGTCAATTATAAAAAACGAAATTGCAGACCATTTGGATAGCAGTAACAGGATCGTTCCGAGTCAGCATGGATTTACGAAGGGAAATCATGCTTGACTAATCTTCTGGAATTTTTTGAGGATGTAACTAGGAAAATTGACTGGGGAGAGCCGGTGGATGTGGTGTACCTCAACTTTCAGAAAGCCTTCGACATGGTCCCACATAGGAGATTAGTGGGCAAAATTCGAGCATTTGGTATTGGGGGTAGGGAACTGACATGGATAGAAAATTGGTTGACAGACAGAAAGCAAAGAGTGGGGATAAATGGGTCCCTTTCAGAATGGCAAGCAGTGACTAGTGGGGTACCGCAAGGCTCGGTGCTGGGATTGCAGCTATATACAATATACATTAATGACTTGGATGAAGGGATTAAAAGTACCATTAGCAAATTTGCAGACTATACAAAGCTGGGTGGTAGATGCTATGAGGTTGCAGGGTGACTTGGACAGGTTGTGTGAGTGGGCGGATGCATGGGAGATGAAGTTTAATGTGGATAAATGTGAAGTTATCCACTTTGGTGGTAAGAATAAGAAGGCAGATTATTATCTGAATGGTAAATTAGGAAAAGGGGAGTACAACGAGATCTGGGTGTCCTAGTGCATCAGTCACTGAAAGGAAGCATGCAGGTACAGCAGGCAGTGAAGAAAGCCAATGGAATGTTGGCCTTCATAACAAGAGGAGTTGAGTATAGGAGCAAAGAGGTCCTTCTGCAGTTGTATAGGGCCCTAGTGAGACCGCACCTGGAGTACTGTGTGCAGTTTTGGTCTCCAAATTTGAGGAAGGATATTCTTGCTATTGAGGGCGTGCAGCGTAGGTTTACTAGGTTAATTCCCGGAATGGCGGGACTGTCATATGTTGAAAGACTGGAGCGACTAGGCTTGTATACACTGGAATTTAGAAGGATGAGAGGGGATCTTATCAAAACATATAAGATTATTAAGGGATTGGACACGTTAGAGGCAGGAAACATGTTCCCAATGTTGGGGGAGTCCAGAACCAGGGGCCACAGTTTAAGAATAAGGGGTAGGCCATTTAGAACGGAGATGAGGAAAAACATTTTCAGTCAGAGAGTTGTAAATCTGTGGAATTCACTGCCTCAGAAGGCAGTGGAGGCAAATTCTCTGAATGCATTCAAGAGAGAGCCAGATAGAGGTCTTAAGGATAGCGGAGTCAGGGGATATGGGGAGAAGGCAGGAACGGGGTACTGATTGAGAATGATCAGCCATGATCACATTGAATGGTGGTGCTGGCTCGAAGGGCCGAATGGCCTACTCCTGCACCTATTGTCTATTAAGTGAACACAGGTAGATTGAGATTGCAAGCAGGTGAATCGTGATCTTATTAAATGGCTGATCTGGCTTCTAATTTGTATGCTCATATGTATGCATATATTTTTCAAATTCTGCCGCATCAGTAAAATTAAATCATCAATACTTCAACAAATACATTACTTTGTAAACTTCAGGCCTTAATTCCTTACTCCTATTTCTACTATCAACAGCAGATACCTTGCAAGTATAACTTCAGTGACATTGTTGTTATTTCTGCAAAATCAAAGCCATCCCAACTTTACAAGAGTTGGATCAAGATATGGCAATTAAGGGAAATAGTTGAAATGTATTCGTTCATATTCTAAAGTGAAACAGTCACATGTATAAGAGTGAACCAACCATTTGCCTTTCATGTTAATATGGAAGATAGCATTTTTTGATGAAAGATTTTAGTTAACCCTTTACACTGCTGTTCGTGTTCCAAGACTGCAAGTTTTGTAAGTAGCTGGCAAACAGTTAAAAGTTTAGCTTTGCAGAAGTATTCAACAGGTTGTCATAACTAACATAGGAAACGATCCTCAAACAGTTCCAGGGAGGTTTGGAGGTCATTTAGTGTGATTTTCATTCCATCCTGAGAATACTTAAAAGGAATACTATCTAAGCCAGTCTACACAAATTGTTGGGATTATCTAGAGCAAATTCTGGTGTTATTTTCCTTAGCAGATTGCCAGCTCTCAGGAAGGCTCTCAGAATTCCAATTCCCAACCACATTTGAAAAATTCATCTGTAACTACTGGGTAACATTCAATACGAACCCAATTTCTGCCTCTCAATCTAATACTAGACTTCCTTTCACATTTTTTAACATAACAATTTAGACCACCAAGAAAATAAAAACTCACTTTCAGATGATTATATATACAATTTTCCCATATTTATTTACACTTTATTTTTGCCTGTAAATAAAAAATGTCAAGTACTAAAATAGAAATTTAAAGACATGATTTTATTTTATTTCAATCGTTTAAATATCCGTCAGACATGTCAAAAACGAACACAATAATTAACATACAAAATTGAAGTAAGAGATCATCTCTGCTAGCAAGTTTTGTTTTAATTTATTGTGTGCTGAGGTAGAATTAAACCAGAGTCTTTCACTTTAGAAGCAACAGCAGCTGACTGATCAACAATTTATCAAATGCACTGTGCAACCATTTTATTTGCAACCATTTGCAAAAGTGTGATCACCAGGTGTTTACCGAATGCAGTTATAGTGAGCCAAATTTAAGAAAATGAAATACTATCTTAAAATTATTACATCAATATTTTAATTACTTTGGGTGCTGTTTCTTGTCTCACGTGTAATTTCCATTTTGTGAAATAGTTTTCTCACATTTTCTTTTAATCAAATAAAATCTGATATAACAAATGCAAAAATATGGAAATATACATTTCATTTAAATGTTTTAATTAGTTTACTTAGAAACAGTAGGCATGACAAATGCATACACAACAAAACAAAATAATATGTTAACACATTATTCCTTCAACAAAAAAGTATATTTTTTTGTTGAAGGAACAATGTGTTAACATATTATTTTGTTCCAGGCCACTCAGCAGTGCACCTCAGGAGCATGAAATAAGCATTCCATTTTTATCGTTGAAAACTGTACAGAAAGGAAAGAGCAGACAGAAGCGAGGATATTGAAAACAAAATAAAACAACTAAGCCAAATTATTTTCTGCATTAATTTATCTGCAAAGTGATTAGAGAACTTGTCTGAATTACATATTCAATTAAATAAAAACAAGGATATTAAGGAAAGACACATTTTTCACCTTACCATCCCGTTCCTGCTAGCAATGTTTGGCCATTCATTTTACTGTTCGTGCAACTGGCACTTGAGAAAAGAAAACACTCTGCAAAGTGTGGTCAACAAAACAAAACAGCAGTCTAAAAACTTACTTGGATTTTTTGAGTGGCAGTCGTTTTCTAAGAGAAAAAACACGGAAATGGCAGCACTGTTTTACAGCTGACGTACAGGAAATTGACTTTGATGTCCCATTCTCTCTTTCAAACATCATTAATCAACTCACATGAACCTGCCCAACAGCTAGAAGTAGCCAAGTAGCTCTATAATGTGCATTTTTTGTGCTGTCATAAATCCAACAAGATATAAAAAATAGGTATTCAGAAACATTGTAAATTTTCCTCTCAGTTTCAAGATAATGCATTTTTTCAAAGATCACATAAATGCTCTGACTTGGAAGCAGCACAACTATATTTTCAGGTATCTCTTTTCTTCGGTGCTGTAGAATGTCAGACTCCATTAGTGACTGCACGACTTGGCTTCAAATCATATCCAACTTGAAGAATAAATACTTTTTTCATTCCCAATTATTTGCAATTATTTTACACTGAGATGGTAGAAGTGGATAACTAGGAAACCTGACCTTCCTGTAGCAACGGAGAGACATTTGTTTCTGCAAAATCAAAGTAAGGTGAAAGCCTTTGAGCGTAGCTTCCTGTTGGCCCAATTGTGGATAAGCATTTTTTTTTGCAGTGTGTTTTAATCCTATGCAGTGAGCATAATTTTCTCAACACTCACAAGCTTAGTCAAACTCTCACACACATTGTGTAAAGCCTCAAGATCCAAAATATTTAACAAATTATTCCCCTTTCTCTATCAATTAAAGATTTAAAAAAAAATTATTTACATGAAATCTACTGGACATATTTAGAATTGGCAAACAAAATTATTTAAATTTATATATAATCACTTCATAAAGGAAATTCCCCATAGGATAAACAATTGTATGAATCCAAAACCTAAGACACGTACAAATTACCTCCAAAACCATAAACTGAAATAATTTGTTATATATTTAAAACAGGAAGAATTTAAATTTCACAAATATGAACTGTAGCATTTGAAAACCATTCTACACATCACATTTCTCTCAGTCGATCAGTATGGCTAGCGAGGCTGGAGGGGGATCCACCACTGGGGATGTGCACACATTCTCGGTGTCCGAGCACGACGTGAGGAGGGCTCTGACGCGTGTGAACACGAGGAAAGCTGGAGGCCCAGAAGGTATATCTGGGCGAGTACTAAAGTCTTGTGCCACTCAGCTTGCTCCAGTGCTCACCACAATATTCAACCTCTCCTTGGCCAAGTCCATGGTCCCTGCATACTTCAAAAGATCCATCATCGTACCAGTGCCAAAGAATGCCTCTCCAGCTTGTTTGAATGACTATCGACCGGTGGCCCTCACCTCGGTGGTCATGAAATGCTTCAAGAGGCTGATCAAGAACCACATCTGTGCCTTCCTCCCTCGCAATATGGACCCGCTGCAGTTCGCATACTGTCCGAACAGATCCACGGATGATGCGGTCTCCCAGGTTCTGCACACCACTCTCTCGCATCTGGACAGCCAGAAGGGGGGCTATGTGAGGATGCTTTTCAGTTTATTTGGTTTAGTTCAGCTTTTGATTTAGTTCAGCTTTCAACACAATAGTCCCCACCAGACTGGCTGAGAAGCTGCTGAAACTGGGGCTTAACACTCCCCTGTGTGCCTGGGTCCTGGACATTCTCACCGCCAGGCCCCAAGTGGTCAAGATGGGGAGACATACTATTAACCCCCTCACCCTGAACACAGGATCCCCCCAGGGTTGCGTCCTTAGCCCCCTACTGTACTCCCTGTACACACATGACTGTGTGGCCAGGTTCAGCTCCAACTCCATCATCAAGTTTGCTGATGACACTGTGGTGGTGGGCCTGATCTCCGATAACGATAAAAAGGCCTACCGGGAGGAGGTGGCTGATCTGGCATTCTGGTGTCAGGACACCAGCCTCCTCTTGAATGTCACAAAAACTAAGGAGCTGATTGTAGACTTTAGAAGGGCTCAACATCCGAGGACGTACACACCACTGGAGTTAAATGGGATTACTGTGGATAGGGTGAGCAGCTTTAAATACCTGGGAGTCCACATCACAGAGGATCTGACATGGACAACGCACATTGCCGTACTGGTGAGTATGGCAAGGCAGCGCCTTTACCACCTCAGACAGTTGAGGAAATTCAGAGTGTCTTTGAGGATCCTTCAGTGCTTCTAGTTTGGGGCTGTAGAAAGCATCTTGTCCAGGAACATCACAATCTGGTTTGGGAACAGCTCTGCCCAGGACAGGAAGGCTCTGTGGAGAGTAGTGCATTCGGCTACTACTAAAGTCTTGTGCCACTCAGCTACTAAAATAGACACACTCGCCCTCCTGCAGGACCTATACATCAGGAAGTGCAGATCCAGAGCCAGCAACATTATGGGGGACCCCTACCACCCCAGCAACAGACTCTTCCAGCTGCTACGGTCAGGCAAACCCCTCCGCTGTCACGCTGTGAAAACAGAGAGGATGAGACGGAGTTTCTTCCCACAGGCCATCAGGACTGTTAACTCTCATATCACCAGGGACTAATTTAATTTACTGTATTAATTTATTTTTTGTGTTAACATTGTTTGTTTTTCTATTCTGTTTTGTAGTTTAGCACAATCCGCAGGTGTTGCCACTTTCATTTCATTGCACATCTTGTATATGTATGTGACAAATAATCTTGACTTGAATTGAAAACATCAAAGCAGCACGGATTAAAAAAAAATAACTATTCATTTCCTCAACGCATTTGTATAATATTTCTTATGTCCAGAAAGCCTTCAGTACAGTTTAGTTTTGGTAACAAAGAAGCAGACGGCAGGAATCCATGAATAGTCCCTGTTGCCTGCATCCTACCAATGAGGATTACAAAGTCAGAGAAGGCACAGAATCAGGGAAACAGGGCTGAAAGATGTCACTTGCAAAACTTTGAAGGCACTCAAAGGAAAGTACAAGAATTGAGAGGTTGATAAAGGAGACAAAGTATCAGCAATCAGTGAAAAATAAGAACACAACTGGAAGCTGTGTGAGAGTTTGAAAAAAGAAGCAGGACATTGGCTAAGAACCAATGTGCGAGAAGGAACTGCAGATGCTGGTTTAAACCGAAAATAGACACAAAAAGCTGGAGTAACTCAGCGGGACAGGCAGCATCTCTGGAGAGAAGGAATGGGTGACGTTTTGGGTCGAGACCCTTCTTCAAACTGGTTAAGGATAAGGGAAACGAGAGATATAGACGGTGATGTGGAGAGATAATGAACAATGAATGAAAGATATGTAAAAAAGTTACGATGATAAAGGAAACAGGTTATTGTTGGGGGGGTAGGGATAGAGAGAGGGAATACCAGGGCTATCTGGTGGGGGAGGGATAGTAGCCCCGGCATTCCCTCTCTCTCTCTCTCTCTCTCTCTCTCCCTCACTCAAGTTCCACTAGCTTCTCATTTTCACCCTACAACAGTTAACAATGGCTTGTTTCCTTTATCATCATTACTTTTTTGCATATCTTTCATTCATTGTTCTTTATCTCTCCACATCACCGTCTATATCTCTCGTTTCCCTTATCCCTTGCTAAGAACCAATAGTAGTTTTGGTGTGGGTATATTTGAAATGGAAAATTGAACTGCAGATCAAGCACAATACAAGGTCCAACGTGAAGATGCACTGAATACTGCCAGCAAGTTCAGTGGTCTCAACATTACACGGTGTATACATGAAAATCACAAATTTCATATCCAAAACAGATCACAAAGTACAGCCACTTTTTCCATATGCAGTCACTTTTTTCATACAATTGTATCTCAAAGAGTATGTTTTCCTTTCTTTGAATCATATATATACGATGCAGAAAGAAGCCAATTCAGCCAATGTATTTTTATATTTTTGCCAGCTCTCTAAACACCCCCACTGTGCTGAAAATGTCTTTGTTTCAAATAGACTTACTGAGTTGTCCACTGAAGGACATTAGTGAATCAGCTTTCCCCACACTTTGAGACTAGCCTCAGTTTATATTCATTAATTAATTTCATCTCTTTTTATTTGAACAACCTTTTGATTGAATTGATTGAAAGATCGACTTTGGCTCGAAGGGCCGAATGGCCTCCTCCTGCATCTATTGTCTATTGTCTATTGACTGAAACAGGCCCTTTGGCACACCAACCATTAATCATGTATTCACGCTAGTTCGATGTTATCCCTGTTTCCCTGCACTCTCTCCCTGCACTAGGGGCAATTTACAGAGGCCAATTAGCCTACAAACCTGCACTTCTTTGACGTGGGAGAAATTGGACACCTGGACACCCAAGTGGTCACAAGGGGAACATTCAAACTCCACACAAACAGCGCCCACGGTCAGGATCAAATGCAGGTCTCTGGCATTGTGGGAGAGCAGCTCCAGCAATGGACCATTGTGCCGCAGTTCCATAAACAACTTTTTTTTGGAGATCAACTGTTTACCAAATGGTTTTTCTCATACTGTAATGATGGAATAAATGTTTAAATGTCATCTAATGCATAACCATGTAGTATCTGAGTGATATTATATAGAAACTTAGCAACATCTAATGCCAATTTATTTCAGTTAACTTCTGGCATAATGCATTAATTTTTTTGGAGGTTAATTTCTTCACTGAGAATTAATCACAGCAATTAACTTCAAAGAATAAACACAACGACATGAATCATAATGAAAAAATCCCATATTCAAGTATGATATTGGTTTTTCCTTTTTGGAAATTCTCTCTTTATCAGAGGTCTTGTGACTAGGTTGGCTCTTATTAGATGTTATCACTATTCATGCCGAAAACACAGAAGGAGCTGAAGATGAACTGTATCTGAAGAGGAAGTCGAAGAATTGGATTAACACTGCAGAAAGAGATAAATACATATGCTTGAGGAGTTGGTAGAAGTGGACCAAAGCACCATGTCTTGCTGAACTTCTTTCTTCATCCCTCCAGGGTACACCGATAAGAACATGGTAATGAAGAGATATTATTTGGGATACTGATAAATAAAAGGAAACAGAGGAACGACAGTGAAGGAAATGGGAGAAAGTCAGGATCAAATTTGCTTGGGGAGAATGAATTAAACGAAGGAAAGGTAGGTAGGATTCAGAAAAATAAAATAAAAATGGGAGTAAATCATTACATATGTTAAACCTGTGTTTCTACTTGAGGACTTTATTCAATCCAAAAAGCCACCTTTGTTCCCTATGCACTTAATCGACAAAGATCTATCAATCTCACATGTAAAAATTAACAGTTGGCTTGCTATTAACTGCCTTTTGTGGAATAGTGTTTCAAAATGTCTGTCACTCTTTGTGAAGGAGAGTTTCTGAATTTCAAACCAAAACAATTCTAACACTAATTTTAAAAATAAATACCCAAGATCGAGACGCGTCAATCAGAGAAGATAGTTCTACCTGCCCTTAACATGTTGATGATTTGGGTAGCCTTTAACCTTCCAAATGTCAGGGAATTATGCATTCATCCCCTTGTAAATTAACCCTTAGAGCCAAAATAACATTTCATGGTCAATATATTCTTAAGGTCACAGAGTCTTACAGCTCGGAAACAGGCTCTTTAGCCCAACTTTCCCATCCAACCATCTACGCTAGTCCTACTTGCTTACGTTTGATTCAAGATGTGTATATTCAGAATGTTCAAATCCCCTGACATCAATTTAATGCCTGCTGGATTGAGGAACCAGTTTCATTTCTTCCTATTTTTCCAACTGGAGAGCTGAGAAATTTCATCATCAAAAGAGTTCATAGGTGAGTGAATATCCACCCAAACTTTGTGGGAATTTGTTTTACTAACAGAAGCATTATTCTAATATTCACAAATAGGTTAAGACTGAGCTCTAATTCAAGCAAGGTCGATAATGGAGCAGACATATTTATCCAGTAGGTTGCTAGGATTCACAATTCATCAGTTGTCTCTTGTTCACCACAAACTTCTGAGCTTCATTACCTACTAATATCATCAAGTGATTTGAATTTGTTTCTTTCTCCCAGCAAATTCTAGACCATATCAACAGACAAAACAGAAAAAGCATGCACCGTGGAACAAGTTCATAAAAGATTGGGCCTTGTAGGATTCCTCTTGAATTCAAACATAAGCAATACTTTGTGATAAGTTAATTTAGATAAGGTTGATCAACTTGTCTCATCAATGTCTATCTCCAACATCTATGACTATTTTGAAGCCGGAAGTATCAATGCATTTGTTGTTCACACTTTAATTCTTAAAATGGAATAAAGTCCAGTGGGGAAATCTATTTAATTCAAAATACTACTCAATTTCATATTAAATTTCTGGAACACTTAAAAAAGTTTAATCTTTTTTGTCAAACTTCCTTTTCCAATTAGCAACTTCCTTTTCCAATTGGCATCAACGATATCCAGACCACATGGCCCAAGGGGAGATCGCTTCCTAATTTTAGAGTTGTAAGTCGAGTCTGAATATGCAGCACCACCCGAAAGTTTAATCAATGTCACTGTAAAGACATTGAACAGCTGCCATGGGGATATACAAACTCCATTCAAGTGCCTACATGCTACTCAGATCATTAATATTCTAAACAAAACTTCTTCTGAGGCTGATGCTTGCCTCTTCAGAGTACTTGAAATCAAATTATTTCATCAAGATTCTTCTTTGCCTTCAGAATGCACACCAATCCCAGTTATTATTAAAGGGGAAAAAAAGTTGGACTTGTACAACACCTTCAATAACCCCAGGACATTTTAATACACTTTACAGACTTAGGAACAGCTTCTTTTATCCGGCTTTTGGGTTGTCCTTCCATGAGCAAATGTATACTGTCCAATTCAGCTCTACCTCATTGTAGACATTGGATTTTGTGCAACTGAAGCACACAATGTGAACTATATTCTGCACTTTGTATCTTCCCCTTTGCTCTATCTACTGTACTTGGATTTGACTTGATATTATTTATGTATGGTACATCTGATCTGTTTGGATAGCATGCAAAACAAAGCTTTTCACTGTACCTTGGTACATGGGACAATAATAAACCGAAATCTAAACAAAGATCAGTCCTCATTATAACAAACACAAATTGACAACTTTTTTTTGAAAGCTCATCGTTTTCATAAAAGTACAGAGAGAATAAGCTAAACTAAGTAAATGCTAAAGGCAGAAATCAAAGAGCTTAAAGATTACAATATAGAAAACTCGCATAAACTGAAAATGGTAAATTCTGGAAATATTCAGGTCAGCCAACATGTATGGATGGACAAGTAGAGATCAAGAGACGTTTTAGATCAATCAGATTTCCAGGATCTGCATTGTTTTTTGCTTTTTGCGCAAACAAGTGGAACAATCTCCACATTGTTAACAGTCTCCAAAAACTGATACCTTGGAATGCTGTTAATTATTATGCATTAGGGATAGGGTTGGTATTATATTGATTCCCTTCCAATACTATTAAGGTTATGTGAGCATTCGATTGCAAAACGAAATAGGTTTTCCTATTTTTTTACTGACAATAGTATCCCTTAAATTCAGTTGCCATATATCTGCAAATTTCAATGCAAACATAATACTTCCATCACATCAATAACAAAAATCCCACATTCTGCTGAAGTACAATTATACTATGTGTAGGAAAGAACTGCAAATGCTGGTTTAAATCGAAGACTTCAGTTTGAAGGTCTCGACCCGAAACGTCACCCATTGCTTCTCTCCAGAGATGCTGCCTGTCCCACTGAGTTACTCCAGCATTTTGTGTCTACCTACAATTATACTATGGTTATGTTTCTGAAATGTCTAGGTTAGAGCCACAAAGGCATTTATCCCACTTTTCCCAGATTTGTCAATTTGAATTTATAGATAGTCAAATCTAAAGACGATCGCAAAGCATTTCAAATGGCCAACAATCCAACCTCACAACTCTGTTAATGATCGTGGGGCTTGAAAGAAAAAAGATGTAGTGCCAATTACAAACAAAACCTATTTAAATTGTTGCCGTAATTCCCCCGCAGGTTACACTCACCAGAACCAGCTATAGGGAATTACCTGCGGAATGCACTAAAATATCAAATTCTGACCAGTGCTCTTGTAACATTTAAGAGATAACAGTGGAGATTCTAAAAGGCTTACATCAAAAGTAATGCAATAAGGTACTCACTAAAATATTTTTACTTTCCCCTCCCCATTTATTACCCAATGGGGCACAAGACTTCAATCTAGATGGTGAAACAATATGACTATAAGTTTTTTTATTCACAAAATGCTGGAGTAACTCAGCAGGTCAGGCAGCATCCCGGGAGAGAAGGAATGGGTGACGTATCGGGTCGAGACCCTTCTTCAGACTATAAGTTTTATCTTCCCTTGCTCAGTATTATTACTTGTTCATTTACCTATTCCTATCTGTAAACAACCATTCAAATAAAAATTACGTTGGCTTTTGTCCTTTTCTGTTGTGAAAATGACAGTCACCTTAAGTACTAAAAGAACGCAAAAATCTCTGTTCACTGTTGGTTTCCTGTGCTATGCTATTTAGATCCAGACACACAGATTCTTGTTCCTTAGAAAGAAAGAAAAAATCTTGGGGGAAGGAGATGCAAAGAATACTTTAGTTTGAATTATAAAAGTTTTGTAAAGGATGGAAATGGTGCTTAATAACTATATCCAGACCCCGTGATAGTCATCATTACCAAAGAGTTGCATAGTACCACCCAATCTCCAACTAACCACACATTTCAAAGAAACATCCATATAAATCAGTAAATTACCTAATATTTTCAAATTTGGTGATTCAGGCGATCATCCATCATTCAAAATAGAAATCTAAAAAGGACAAAATGCTCATTGCTTCAGAGAAAAAGACAGTGCTTGCAGGCAAGATATCCAGAATCAGAAACCAAAAAGCACAAATATATAATGAAGAAATAGATCTACTTCTAATGATTTTTTGCTACTCAGATCAAACTTAACTCAAAAATGTTTGTTCCAAGTGGAGCGTTCAGACTCCAGTGCTACTTATATACAAAATTATAAACATCATTCTGCTTACTGAAACAGTGAAAGGAAAGAACCACTGAAAGCTGAGAACAGTCTCCATAAGTCTCCATACTACCACCACCTTTTGTTGAAAGGAAAGTCACTCAGAAAGTGTCAGCAGTAATATGTTTGACTTTTGCTCAAAGAATAGTGCTAAAGATAGTGCACAGAATGAATTTCTCAAGTCAAGTCAAGTCAATTTTATTTGTATAGCACATTTAAAAACAACCCACGTTGACCAAAGTGCTGTACATCAGTTCAGATACTAAGAAACGAACATGCAATGGTACACAAACATAACAGCACATACATAAACAGTATTTTAAATGTATTTTTAAATCTCCGAGGACAACTAGATTCTCAGAAACCTCAAACAATTCTTCTTCTTTTTTTAAAATGCTGACATATACTAACTAATACGGTTACGAAGGTATGAAAGTATGCAAATACCAAAATCATTTTCAATTGTGCTGTATTGAGAAAAAGATTGGGAAAATAAATTTGATTTCCCAACCCTAGATAATTCTTTATATTTTTCAGGTCGTTCAGGACAGCTTTTGAATTGGTTTGGAGCAAACCCAACAAGAGAGATTATGGCACTGGATTTAATTTAATAAGGAATGAACCTCCCCAGTGAAATATTTCCAGCATTTGCTTTTTTTGTTTCAAAGTCACTTAAAATTTTTGATGCAACTGTTCAGAGGCATAGGCAAAGCCCAACCTTAATTGGAAGCTCATAAATATAGCAGATTCCACAATATTTGACCGTAATGGCAATGCTTTGGATCAGGACATCGCTGTCCAGTACCATCCGTTCATTCCCATACCTACTAGTTTTCTCACTGTAACCCACAGTCCAACACTTTGTTTCAGACAGCTGATGTACCAATGAAAAAAAAGTATTCAGACAACAGCAGTAACTCAACTGAAGAGCTTAAGGAGGATTCAATGCATGTAGGTCCAACTTACCAACTGTCAGATCGTAGAGAAAATGGTGGCCGTGGGGGGGGCAGCCCACAGAGTTTTCAGGGAGTTAGCTAATTGGCTCGTGAGAGACAATTGGCAAATGGGAGACATTTAAACCCAAGACTGGATCGAGGATGTGCATCTCCCCCACGAGAATTAAATACAGCCAAGCAGCCCCATCGTCCAGCCATTGGTCCCAGATAAAACCCTTTCATTCCCTCATTGGTCCCAGATAAAACCCTTTCAAGCCTCCCTGAAGAATGATGGCTGAGGGCTAAGGAGGAGCAGAGGCTAGTTCTCAAAGGAGCACAAGGCAACAGAGTACGAAATGCCTTCAGAAAGTATACAAAAATGTTTATCTAAATGAATTTCTCTCCCGGAGACAAATCCATTCACTGACATTCCCAAATTTCCACGAATAACCATATCAGAATTGCTTTTATGCAATTTTCTCTACCTTGTTCTTTTTTTATCTCACAACCTCAGTTGGACCTTGGAGATAAGTTAACATGCACTGCCAGCATAGATTAAAGAAAGGTTCTGTATAATTAAATTGATTAAGCTATCTATAGCTTATAACAAGTACACCTGATGATAGCTACATGGATTCCATCAAGGCATTTAATAAAATCCCACTTGACAAGATGGTCGGGAAAGTCAAAGCTCATGAGATCTAAGGGCAAGAGGCAAATTGGATTAAAAAATTAGCTCTGTGGGACAAAGAATCAACGGGACTTTCCATTACTCGAGGCCTTATGTAACAGAGTTTCTCAGGAGTCAATAGCAGCTCAAACATTTAATGGTGTACATTAAATGTTGGGGTCAAAATTGAAATGTTTGCCAATAATGCCAAAATTGAGTGTGTGGTTGATAGGAATAAAATTATAGATTGTAGGAAGGTGTGACATCTTGGATGAACACCAATGGTAGAATACTATGTGTAGGAGGAATATAAAGAACTTTTTGAATGTGGCTAAGAATCTGTGAAGGTAGTAGAACGGTTTGATAAAGTAGCTAATAAATACATTGGATACATGTGATTACCTCTGAAATGCAGAATACAACATTAGGGAGACTATACCCTGTATTAAACATTCACATGCACAGTTTGATCAATACACTATTAAATTAGGTACCAAGAAATTTATGAATCTACATTCACGGCTGGAAAATTATAATGAGAGACTTATGAGATAGGCATCATTTTCTTTCAAGCAAAAAAAAACAAAATGGAGATTTAACTGAAACTAGAAGTGGGCAAGGAATGATGCACATAAAGGAACTAGTATTCTTGGAAGGGAATTGATAACGAGGACATGTAGCTTTAAGGTAAATGGCAGAATCGCTGAAGAAACGTTGATGAGATCATTTTTCCATCCAGGAAGTGGCAAACCCACAGCTTGAAAGAGTGGTGGAAGAATACACTTTTATCATATTTAAAAGGCACCTAGATGAGCACTTGAAGACCTTGAAAACTATTAGATAATGGGCTGAGAGCCGAGAAGCAGGAGTAACCTAAATGGCTGCATCTTTCTCCAACATGAACACATTCTTCTCCTTATGCATGGCAACATTTAGAGGTCAGCAGTAGTGGGAGGCCAAGATGGGGTACATGTAAGGGAGACAAGTGGAAGTGAAGAGGATAGTAACCGGGAATATGCCAAGGGGGAAAGAGACGAGTGAAGGGAAATGAAGATGAGATGGTGCACCTGTGAGGAACGGAATAGACAAAGGAATGCAGTTAGGAAAAGGAAGACATGAGAGGTTGAGGGAGGGATCAGGATGAGGGGAGGGGCTAAAAGGGAGCAGATGTGTTAAGAATGCATTTGTTTATGCTTAGAGTTTATTTTCTTTCCCACTGGACCAAGACCGTGTTCTGTTAATGCCGTGGTAATACACTGCAGTCATTCGATGTTAAAACAATTTATGCACTGGCATTCACCTGTCAGTAAATGGAATAACATGAAATCATCCTCACCTCCAGGGTACTGCTTCAGAAGAAGGATTCTAACTATCTCCCCCAACCAGAATGAAATACAGCCAAGCAGCCCCATCATCCAGCCATTGGTCCCAGATAAAATCCTTTCATTCCCTAAGCCTCCCTGAAGAATGATGGCTGAGGGCTAAGAAGGATTCTGAATACTTGATGAACTGTGCAGTCTAAATCAGGAAATGTTAAAATATTGAGTACAATCGTGATCAAGATAGATTGAGAAAGGAAGGGGTATGGGGACAATTTACAGAGAGGGTGCAAGCAAGGGGTCGGGCAGGGAAGGTGAGAGTGTAAGAGAGAGCAATAAAAAATAAAATAATGTTTGTTTATCTTTTTATTTACATCTATGTTGGAAAAAAACGACACTGCATGTTGTGAAATGTTATTTTCAGTGCCAATTTGTTTTGAAAGTGCATATCTCTTCATTTTCTCGTTATATTTACATATATACTACAATTTCAGCATTATCATATGTTTTAATATTGAGTCTCTTTGTCTTTAGAGATGTGAACAATTCAGACGGCAAATCTGACGGTCATATTGAATTGCATTTGTGTGGTTGCAAGAATTTGCCATTTAATAATGGTGAACACTATTAACCTCAGCATTATTGACATTGACATCTTCCTTACAAGTAAGAAATGTTTTTGATCAAAACGTGCACAACCTTTCATCAGGAATACAAACCACGCGATGAAGTATATGGAGCTTTCTGCATCCATATTAGATGTATGCATAAAATATGAACTATAAGTTACAACACAAAGAGCTGGTGTGACTCATCGCGTCAGGAATCATCTCTGGAGGGCATGGGTAGATGACGTCGCTAAAACATGCCCTCCAAATTTGCTTTCTGATCCACTGAGTTACACCAGCACGTTGTATTACACACGAAATTCAGCATCTGCAGTTCCTTATGTCTTTATAGGTTATAGCATTTGATTTTCATACGCTCATTTTAAGGCCTCTTAACGAACAAACCATCTTATACAAATATTAGATACTGACAGATGGTTGTGCAGCAAAATGCAAGCTTTTGTGAGTAATCGCCCAGATCAATGGCCCAGAACCTCCATTTCTATGCTACGAATTCTTCAATTTCCCCCTCCCAATTCCCATGGGATTCCTGGTTTCCAGACACCTTTGGGTATATCAACTAAAAAGTGATCAGTATACAATGGGATAGTAAGAACTTTTAGTCCTAGCGAGTTCTTACACAGGGAAGTTTACTCACTGAAACAAGAGGACATGGCTTTAAAGTTTGAGGGTCAGCACAGTGGCACGGCTGTTAGAACTGCTGCATCACACCTCCAGAGACCCGGGTTCGATCCTGACTTCAGGTGTTGCCTGTGTGTTGTCTCCGGGTGCTCCAGTTTCTTCCCGTAATCCAAAGAAGTACGGGTTTGCCAGTTAGTTGGCCTCTGTAAATTATCCCAAGTGTTTAGGGAGTGGATGCGAAAGTGGGATAAAACAGAACTAACGTGAATGGTCAGAAGGACTCGGTACACCAAGGGGCTTGTTTCCATGCTGTATCTTTCAATCACAGTGATTTGTCGGAGTTTTAGGAGCGCTCTCAGGGGTAATTTTTATTTTGTGAATGGTGCATGTCTGGAATATGCTGCCAGAAGAGGTGGTGGAGTCACAAACAATTATGCACTTAAAGAGGTATTTGTATAGATATTTAAAAATGAACAGCATAGAAGAAAATGGTCCTAATACAGGTAAATGGAATTGGTGTAGAAAGGCAAAAAGGTCGACATGGACATAGTGGAGAAACGAGTCTCTCTGCGCTATACAATTCTATGATGCTGTTAGTTTCAATGTTTTTTTAATTGTTTAACGCGTGTGCGCTTTGGCACGTTAAGGGTGCAACAAAATTTAATATTACTTTTATTCAATTATTAACTGGGATCATTGTCATGAACCTGGGAATGATGTCCTGCTGACACAGGTCATCTAAATTGTAATGGGCCCAATAGTGCTGTTCAGCACATATCATATCATCATATCATATATATACAGCAGGAAACAGGCCTTTTCGGCCCACCAAGTCCGTGCCGCCCAGCGATCCCCGCACATTAACACTATCCTACACCCACTAGGGACAATTTTTACATTTACCCAGCCAATTAACCTACATACCTGTACGTCTTTGGACAGTAAATTTCTGGAAGGCAGGTTCCCAGTAGAAGGCTAGACTGAACAGCATGGCTCAAGAGCAGTGATTTGGGAGCATTACCTGCCCACATAAGTCATTTGCTCAAGTCTGCTGCACCCAGAATCCAAGACCCAAAGCTTTTTGTGTTCTTGTTGGTGTTGGAAGTTTTTAAATTTCAATGGAATTATGGAGTGTCACACGTTATAGTCCAGACTGTAAAATTACACTCATCAATCACTCAGGAACAAATCGTCTCAACCTCTGTCAACTAAAAACGATTACAGATTTTCATCCTGAAGAAGAAATACATTTATTTGCCATTACTAATCCTTACCTTTCCTTTGTGGTCTCCTATCGCTGCCTCCTTTTTATTGCACTTCCTCATTTATTGACGAGTTGTGAATAGTTTATTTTCTTGAAAGAATATCATGAAAATATTCTCGTGATTGTAAATTCTGCTATTAGAAGCAACTTCAAAACCAATTTCCTATTTCAGCTTTGTCTCAATTCCAAAAAAATGTATTCATTCTTTCAGAATGTACCATCTCAATAGACGAATGCTATTTAACAAATTCAAGTCCTCGGTCACTAGGACATTTTATAATATAGACCAGGACCCACACGATTCAAACACAGCCCTTATATGGTAACATGCATCATTAAAATTTGTTCTGTTCTCCAAATAAATTATTTCTCTGCATTACACAACAGCCAGATATCAACAACATGCTAATAAGTAAATAGATTTCACAATAATTAAACTTAAGCAACATGTGAGCCAATGCTTACCTTTCCTCTCGAATATATGGAGTCAGGAACCGAGAAGAGTCATCATCATGGCTGCTTTGTTGACTGCTCTGTTGGCTACTAAAGATGAAAAAAAATCATTAATCACAAATAGCAAGAGCAGCAAGACATTTTCAGTATTTTCTTAAATCAACTTGCTTTTAATCTGAATATTTGGCATCAGGAATTATTGCCCATCTCCCTCAACACCTTCAACCTATCACTCTCTAACTGAATAAACAGCAATTTTCCATGCTTATCTTTAAGAATTAAATGGTTGACAGAATAAAAACACTTTATTGCAATTAAAAAAAGCTTGGCACAGCATAAGCTATTTATATACATTGTCAATGTGCCATAATTAATCACTGTATTTGGTAGCACTCAAGTCAAATTTGGAGATCTATGGGCAATGTTTTTTAGTACAGTGTTTTATTTGATTATTATTTTCTAAACTAGTAGATCAGTTACATTGGGATAGGCATTCGTGTGATTTTACAGTCTAACTGAGACCGCTCAAATGTTTATGTCCATCCAAAAGTCCATCAACAGTTACTGTTAGAAGAAAACCAAATATCAGCTTCGAGCAAATGCAGGTGTGCAATTAAGCACAAAAATCTGCAAGCTGCTGTCAAAATTTCCCTGCTTTTTGGGAAGCTGGGCACTAACAGTTTCTCTCCAAGCTCATCCTTTGGAGATTCCATGTTTTAAAAAAATCAAGGCCACAAATCTAAAATACATCTACTGGATATCCACTACAAAGATTTGAAAATATCTGTTAAGGATAAAAACAACAATATGCCAGATTGAAGATTAGATAATAAGCATCAGTGAAAACAGCAGGTCAGACAGTATTCACGGGAGAACAAAACAGAGTCCATTTTTCATTTAAATGGTACTCCATCAGAGCACGGGATCTGAACCAGCTCATTTAAGAACAAGTATGTCAATGCACAGAAAGTTAAACAGAAGTATAGCATAGTTTAAAAAACAGAAAATGGTGAAAACACGCAGCAGGTTAGGCAGGGTTTGTGAAAGGATAAAGAGTCTGATCTGAGATGTTAACTATTTCTTCTCCCATAAATTTTGCCTGACCTACTGAGTATTTCCACCATTTTCTGGATTTATTTTAGATTTCCAGTAGCTGGATTATTATGAAATCAAAATTTTGGGCCCCATATCTGAGGAAGGATGTGTTGGCACTGGAGAAGGTCCAGAGGAGGTTTATGAGAATGATCCCAGGAATGAGTGGGTTAACATATGATGAGCGTTTGACAGCACTGGGCTTCTCCTCGCTGGAGTTTAGAAAGATGAGGGGGGACCTCATTGAAACTTATCCAAATAGTGAAAGGCCTGGATACAGTGGATGTGGAGAGAATGTTTACATTAGTGGGAGAGTCTAGGACCAGAGGTCGTAGCCTCAAAATTTAAGAACCTTCCTTGAGGAAGGAGATGAGGAAGAAATTCTTAAGTCAGAGGGTGGTGAATCTGTGGAGGCCGTCAATTGATATTTTTAAGACAGAGATAGGTAGATTCTTAATTAGTGTGGGTGTCAGGGATAATGGAGAGAAGACACGAGAATGGGGTTAAGAGGGAAAGATAGATCAGCCATGATTGATTGGCGGAGTAGACTTGATGGACCAAATGGCCCAATTCTGCTCCTATCTCTTATGAACATGAAATTTAAAATAATTCTCTTGACTAAAAATTTAACCTGCTTGAAAATATCCAAGGAACAGAGGCACGGGGTCACAAGGACTGAATACATCTCGGCTGTGATACACATTTTGTTTCACTGTCGTGACTACTAAAGAGACCAAAAAAAATTAAGACCCAGAATATCTGAACCTACCTAGATATGTGCCTTAAAATGTTTGATAACATCGACTTGAACTGCACAAGCTGAATCACTATCCAGCTTAATGCAACTAAGTAAATGCGTTATGATAACCAGTTTAAATGCTAACAGAGTTCTGAAATAAAAGTAACTAGTTATCCTGAATTGGTCGTCACCATTCATTATATTCTCTGTAAATGCCTGTCATTCATTGCACAAAATAATCACTATGAGAACTTCCACCAGATGTCAGCATTGTCCATAAACGTTACCCACATGTGATAAATTGGAAAATAAAATTGGTTAGAAATCTGTCCAGCGATAAAGTTAAAACGCAAACTGAAAATAGCAGTCTCAACCACCTATAACAATTTCAAACACCAAATTGTACAAAATAAAATGATCCTGACCTAGATAAATTACTGAACCTGACAAGCTTAGCACAACCAAGCCAAAGCACACATATTTTTTCAAAATACACACTTGACTCAAATCAGACAAATGCAGTTATTCCAACAAGCTCTAATCAGTTAGCCAGGCTCCAATTTGATTTGTATACCAGCTGTGACTGCTGCCAGCGGGGTTTATATGGGGTATGTTCAGGAGAGTTTTCTCAAGCAGTATGTAGAGGCCCTCCACACATGAGAGGGCAACACTGGGTCTACTAGTATTGGGAAGGGCAAGTTAATGAAGTGTTTGTGGAGGTGCCTTTGAGAACAGTGACCACAGTTCGATTAGGTTTAAGATATTTATGGATAGTGACAGAGAGGCCCCACGAGTTAAAATGGTCAACTGGAGTAGGGGCAACTATGAGGGTATGAGAGAAGGTCTCGCTCAAGTTGACTGGAGCAGGTTATTTGAGGGGAGAGGAACATCAGCCAAGTGGGATGTTTTTAAAAGTGTGCTGACAAAAGCTCAGGATATGTACGTCCCTGTTAGAGTGAAGGGCAAACTAGGCAAACGTATGGATGTTTGGCTGATGAGGTCAATTGAGGCATTGGTCAAAAACAAGAAGGATGCATGAGACTTTTTAGGCAGCTGGGATCAAGTGCATCCCTGGAGGAATTTTGGGAATTAAGGAGTAAACTGAAAAAGGAAATCAGAAGGGCAAAAAGGGGCCAGGAGATAGCAATGGTGGGTAGCAATAAGGGGGGAAAGGGTAACTAGAGAGAGAGTGGAACCTCTCAGGAATCAAAGCAGTCACCTGTGCGGAGCTACAGGAGATGGGCAAGGTCCTCAGTGAGTAGTTCTCCTCTGTTTTTACCGAGGAGAAAGACAGTAGGATGGAGGAACTTGGGGCAGTCTCTTTTGGGCTGAGAGTGGTTTTGCAAAGCCTTCATTTAGTTTAACTGTTTTTGACAAGTTGGCGGTGACTACCTTCTTAGGAAACTGCAATTCACGTAGTAAAGGTACACCCACAATTCTGTACAATAAGGAGTTCCCACAAGGTAGAAGATGTTGGCAGCCCCAGAGTAGCCTGCAAATCCATCCCATCAGTCTCCCAAACACTTCTTCATAGCTACAGGCTGCATATAAACCAGGCATTTATAAGCTGGGGAGGATCAGTGAGTAAAAGAATGGTGTGCAATTTGGAAGGAAACTTGAAGGTAGCACAGTTTCCAGTTGTCTCTTGCCCTTGTCTTCAGGATGATCAAACTCATAGGTTTGGGAAGCAATGACAGAGCAGACTTAATGAGTCACTGCTGTGCATGCTTCATCATTTTCTTATCAAATATGTGCAAAGTAATGGAAGGTGTTGTGGACAATGGTATCATGCAGCTAATAAAGTTGTTCATACCAATCTGTGGGAAGCGTCAGAAACTTTTTCTGGTTTGGGGTGATATATGGCAATGACTTATTCGAGCAATATAGGTGCAAGGTGACAGCCATGTGAAATAATAATGCAAACAACCTCACCTTGATATTTAATGATATTACCAACAACCAAATTAAACCATAAAACTCCCACTGTGTGGCGGTAGACAATAAAACAAATCATGGGAGGCGGTGACTAGATTGATACCAATCATTCACTTCCTACAATACCGGCATACTGTGGCAGCTATGTATATCATTTATAAATGCACCACAGCAATTCGCCCGCCAAGGCTTTCTTGACAAAAATTTTCATCTGGATAACAAAGGTGCAGATGCCAGGAGGTGACTGCACAAGCAAGTTCATCCTCACTTCCTATTAGAACGTATAACTTCTTTGTTCCCACAACTGATCCACCTTTTATGTAAGGGCTACTAAAATGTCCTCTTTACTTGAAAATGAAAATTTTCTTTTCATGATCATCATTGGTCCAACATATTTTCTATTGTAACAAAAACAGATGGCTGGAGGAACTCAGCAGGTCAAGCAGCATCAGGGAGGGAAAGAACCTATGGACCACCAATTCAATAATTGTTTTACTTGGGCTGATGACTCTTGCGTGGATCATTAGGAGAAAACCTAAGTTGACCCTGAGTTGAGTTGACCCTGCATCAAGGCTCCCTTTGCCTCCACAAATGCTGCTTGACCCGCTGCGTTCCTCCAGTTGTTTGTTTCTTTGCTCCAGATTCAAGCATATTTTGCTTCGCTATTATATATTATGCATTTTTCATGACCTCAGTGTCAATATCTAGATGAAAGATTAAACGGATGTAATCAAAAACGTACAATTCAGCAAATAAAGTTTTCTCCTAATAATCCACGTAACTGTCATCACCCCAAGTAAAACAATTACTGAATTTGTGGTCCATAGGTTCTTTATGTGCAAACAATAATAGTGAACGTGTTTTCCTGTGTAAAATTAGCACTAACGGGCTTTTTTCACAAGCTTTGGAAGTACAAAATAAAAACAAAAAACTGTAAATACTCAACAGGTCAGAAGGTATCTGCCAAGGAATAAACTCAGTTAACATTTTAGGGCATTGACCTTTGCTCAGAATCTTAGCGTTCTTAGTATCTGCAATCTTTACTGTTACTTGGGAAGTACCTGTTGCACAAGTTGGCAGATGCATTCTCGTACTTTAGGAAGCAGATGTACAAATCTAGTGTACTGATGCGCAGTGCAAAGATAATGCAGGCGTGCACAACCATTCACAACATCAGACTATACAGATGTGAAAGATATACCCAAAGACTTTAGACTTAAGAGTTACATAATGGAAACAGACCCTTCTAAGTCCATGCTGACCAGCAATCACCCCCATACACTAGCACTAGGGACAATTTACAATTTTACAGAAGCCAATTAATTTACAAACCCATACATCTTTGGAGTGTGGGAGGAAACCGGAGCACCCGGAAAAAACCTATGCTGTCACAGGGAGAACGTACAAACTCTGTATAGACAGCACTAAGAGTCAGGATCAAACCCAGGTCTTTGTAAGGCAGCAACTCTACAGCTGCACCACTGTGCCGCCCCAAGTTGCAGAAACAAGATTACCAAGGATAATTGAAATGAACCAAGTTGAATGCTTTTTAAATGAATTTTGATAGCCTGATATGCCATTTTTCTTCATTAGTTTTTCCTTACTTTTTATCACTTTGACGATATCTGTTTATTTTATTGCAATAAACAGATTTATTGTTGGGGAACTGATACAACTCGGTATCAAAATTTGGAATTTCTCTCTTATTTCTAAAGCACTGTCAAAGGTGCAAACTGAACTTGTATCCATGGATCAATTTTCAATAACATCTATTATCTATAAGCCCAAGTAGGCAAAGTGGCATCCAGCTCTCAATTCCATGGAAGTTTACAATTGCAACAAAGCTCAGGAAGCTTAGCACCATTGAAAACATAGTAGTCTCATTAAACAGCAAATTATTCATTAGCCTAAACCAAATGCACATTTATATTTCTGGCATGAAAATATATTGGTATTACCAAGTTAAAATCCTAGAACTGCGTTACTAACAACTATCTAAGAGCACCTTTACCATCATACATTCAAACAGAATGCCAACATCCTCACAAGAACAACTAGGGATGAACAACAATATACTGGCATTTCTTATTAATATCCCAAGAATAAAGAAAGAATTTGAAAAAAGCTAAACAGTTCGACTAAACAGTGTGAATTTGCCATTATATTTCTCCCATGCAAAAGAGACTTCTTGAAGAGACCAGTGACATTATTCTGACATAATTATCCATTCTGACGTAATGTATCCATATTACAGCATTGAGAGCTTCATGTTGCTTAGCGTAAATATTACCAACATTCTGTTGTGGACCAACCACATTAATGCAACAGGCAAGAAGGCACACCAATGCCTCTACTTTCTCAAGAGAGTGGGGAAATTTGGCATGTTTCCAATGACTCTTCCAAACTTCTACAGATACACCATAGAAAACTTACTATTGGGTTGCACTGCAGCAGGCATTTGGGAACCGCTCTTCTCAAGACCACAAAAATGACAGAGAGTTATAGATGCAGCCCAGTCCTTCACAGAGACCAGACTTCCCACCACTGACTATCTATACTTCACGCTGCTTGGGAAAGCACCCAATAAAATCAAAGACCCTTCCCAACCTGGTCATTCCTTCTTCTCCCTGCTCCCGTTGAGCAAAAGGTACAGAAGCCTGAAAGCAAACTAATGATCAGCTTCTTTCCCTGTTATCAGGTTTCTGAACAGTCCAATAAGCGGAGGTACAATCAATTCTCCTCTACTTCGTTAAGGGTATTGGACTTTGTCTCTGAAACTATTGCACTATAATGCAGAAAATTATATTCTGCCCCCATGGCTTTCTCCTCACTCTACCTACTGTATTTGAGTTTGACGATTGTGTGGTATGTATAGTATCTAATTTGATTGGATGGCATGAGAAAAAACAAAGCTTTTCACTATACCTCAGTACAGTCGACTATAATAAACCTAAACGTAAAAACATCTGCCAACCAAATAAATATCAATTTAATTTTATGGCAGTACAATACCAATGAACATTTAAGTGTGATTTAATTTCTATCACAAAGATTCCATATAGCTTCCAAAATATAACACTAGTATCTATCAAATATTTAATTTTTACTTTAATTCAAACGTAAGATACAATGGGGTCAAAAACACCAACCTTCTGAACTTAGAAGCACACTCACTGCTTTTGAAGCTGGAATATTCATATCTGCAACCCGAGTCTAATGTTCCACACTAAATATTAAGCACCACTTACCCAACTTCAACAAGATGCAGCATCCATGTTACCAGATAATTAAAGTAGAAGAATGTTTTTCTCAGAAAATTAAGAAGTGGCCCTCGTTGATAGAGAGTGCACTTAGAGATGGATTTAAAACTCTAACTAGAAAAATAATTTACATGTGTCAAGAAAAAAGTTAAGAGTTGACTACAGAACATTTTTGGATATAGTTGCAGACACACAATGGAAATTCGGTTATCAATTCCCATTGCTCAATTTTTCAAAAGAAATACATTTGCATGTGCCAAAAAATCTGCTAGGACTCTGATGATACTCCAGAATTTTAAGTTACTGATGCAATGCAGCAGTACATGTGAATTAATTGCAACACAGAGTTTTGATGGAAGTGGTTAAAGGCTCGGTGTTAAAACACATCTTTTTTTAAAGCAAAACATTACAGATAGTTTTTTTTAAGCCAGTAGTATGTTCAAAAATAATAATGTAGAGTATTAATCTATTTAAAGAACAGTTTCGTTTAGTTTTTTAGTTTAGAGATACAGTGCGGAAACAGGCCCTTTCGGCCGACCAGCGATCCCTGCACATTAACACTATCCTATAATTAGCTAATTGGCTAATTACCAAGCCAATTAACCTACATACCTGTATGTCTTTGGAGTGTGGGAGAAAACCAAAGATTTCGGAGAAAACCCACGCAAAGTCTTGGAATGGTTTCAATATAATGAAATGGAAAGGAATGGAATACTTTATTGTCACATGTGACTAGGCACAGTGAAATTCTTTGCTTGCATACCCAATGTATACATGCATTTATGCCATTTTTATATTAATCAACATTTCGAACCTTTCAAGAAGCATTAGTAGCATGCAGTGCATCATGCAAAAAGGTCTAGACGTTGTAAATAGATTCATAGTCAGAACAATAATAACTCTTTTTCCACATAACTTTGCTTTTAGTGCAGGTGATAACCTCCAAATTTCAACTAAAATTTAGCTTAAACTTTCACTCATGATTTATACATTAAGTTTAAGGACTTTTAGCTTTGCACCAACAATACAAATTTAGTGTGTGAATTCATCATTGGAAACAAGCAACAAAAACTAAACCAGATTTGTAATTCAAACTTCACACCTTGCCAACAGTAGAAACACAACATTCAATGCCAAACCATTCAATGTCCTAAACTCAAAAGCAATCTTTCGGTTGTGAAAATAGGCTGGCAGCTCTTCTTCAATGAGTACAATGGGCCAAATAGATATCTTGCACTATAAATTTTTCATAATTCAAGAATACTTTCAGCAAACCTGATTCAAAGTATCAGTTAACTTACATAAGCAAAATCAGTATTTAGAGCAACCAATTAGATTTGGTGGTCCAAACAAATGGTCCAATTAGATTTAGATTTTTAGATTTAGATTTTTTTTTGTTAGATTTAGAGATCTTTTGAATCCATTACATAAAAGTTGCGAAAATGCATCAATGATTAAGATCAATGTTAATTCTATTTATTCCACATCACAACTCTGTGCAGTGGTAAGTGGAGGCTTACCCTAACACACCCAGATGCTGAAATTGTTCTTTTCAGCAAATTCTATAAAATTCTAGGTAATTTGAAAGTCTTTATATTATTTTAACTGAGATACCTTTCCAAAATTACAACCACATCCAAAATTATTCAAATTAAGGATATAAGTATAGCTATGGTACAATTTGGATGACACATATTTAACCATATTGAATATAGTATGCACATCACATTAGATCAAACATTTATTGAGCAAATTCTTTGCCGGAAGGAAGTTTTCTTTCCAATTCTCATTCGATTGGTAGATGTCAACACCTGGCTGTTACGAGAAATATTAAAAGCTACACAGAGAGGTGAATACGTTTCTGATGCAGCAGTTAAGGAATTGGCACGGAAGATGAGTGGAAATTTTACTCTATATCCGGTTCATGATCTTAGATTGCTCATGCAAACTGAAAAATTGTCCACTCATCACCACTGGCTTCTGCAAACATTCATCTACATTTTGGGGGAGGGGGGAATTAGAAGAATATAACGACAAACCCTCTGTGAATAAGCTAGCATTTGTTTCATATTACAATAGAAAGCACAATCATATCATTTGCTTGGCTGGATTTTGTAAATGCTGAGACTAGTGGAGCATGAAAAATGTGGAAAGGAATCCCTCCTAAAAAAATATTACTGAAGGGGAAGAACCATTTGCTTCCTTCAAAATATCAAGAAATTCAGAAGCTATTCTGGGATGCTATAAAAATGAATATATCTCGCCTTAATTAGCTACTTTATGCATCACTTGCAGCCAAATGCTACTGCGTTTGTTTTCAAAAGCCAAGTAGATAACCAAATCAGATAACTAACATGGCGTGAAGATGTGTGCATGAGTAAATATCCCCCACTCAAGAAAGCTACTTTCTAAAATGCAGGACATGGTGTGCTGCCTCTCGCATTCCATCTAAAATGTTGAACAAAACCATGATTCTGATCCTTAACAAAGCTCCCATACAGTGAAATCTAATTATTAAAATGGATTGATACTCATGTTAGAGAAAAAAACTATTAGATGTTATGCAACGAACTGAAATCAGCTACTCGTCGTAACAAAAACTTCTATGATATACAGGATGGCCCCCTACTGTCCCATTCCTGATGCAATACACTATTGTAATTTCAGTTGCAAATAAAGCCGTTCCCAAAATCTATTTACTGTTTTAAACTGCTTTAGAGCATTTGGAAGCAGTGTGTCCGTTGACTGGAGATATCTAAAGGTTACCCATTGTTGTCTGAAACACAGGAACCAAGAGCTCGAGGTTTATTCTTTATTCCCTCTTGAGAGCAAGCACAGGATGGGAGTTAACATGATTTTACCTAACCACCAGTCAAAAGTCATTATATATCATTTACATTATATTTCATTACGTGAAAACTTTATTTTTGACATTTCTGCTTTCTGGAAAGATTTTGCTGCCAATTGAATACATTGGACATCAACTAGGTACAAAAGTTAAATGATCACATATATTAACTTCAATCAGGAAGTAGAAATGTGAATACTATATTTGTTGAATGTGTTGAAATGCAAATACATTGCAGAGATCAAATTCATGACACCATTTACATTTAACTATATGATATAACTGTTGAGAAGGTATACTGAATTTTCAGACAGATGTGTGCAAATTTACCAGCATAAATTTGAGTTACCAGATACTCAGACCTGGGTCGATCTAAGTTCTTCTCTAGCAAAAGATACAAGGAAATGGTGAACACCAGAAATAAATCAATGCCACAACTGTTAAATTCAAAGTAATGCAGTTACTAGAAATCTGAACTAAAGGATTATACTGGAAATTCCAACTAGGCCAAGCACAGTTTCTGTGGCAAGTGAAAAGTTAGCATTAATCTCAGGAAGGGAAGGTCAAGGGACCATGCAGCTGTCTTCATCAGCAGGACGACAGTGGAAAGAGTCAATAGTTTCAGGTTCCAGAGCATACACGTCTCTGATAATGTCCTGGGTCCTGCACATTGATGCAATTACAAAGAAAGCTGTCCTATGCCTCGACTTACTCAGATGTATGTGATGATTTGGCATGTCGTTGAATATCTATATACTAAAACTCTCGTTTGTTTGTTTGTTTGTTTGTTCCTGAACTGCAGCCAAAACGGTACACGATAGTGTGACAATTTTAGGTCCACCTTACTCACCGTCATCCCTTTGGTGCTAATTGAAGGTGTTTCATTGAAATCGCTGTTATATTTTTAAAGTTATTCATATTTTTAAGTTTAAATCTATCTCCTAGGGAAGGAGGGGGGAGGGGGATGGAGGGAGGGGGGGGAGGGAAGGGGAAGGAGGGAGGATAAGGGGGGGTTGAGGGGGATGGAGTGGGGGAGGGGAAGGGGAGGAGGGGAGGAGAGGGGGAGGGAGTGGGTGGGGAGAGGGGAAGGGGGAGGGAAGTGGGGAGGGGGATGGGAGGGAGGGGGAGGGGGAGAGGAGAGGGCGCTGCACCAATACAGGAGAGGTTTGGGCCCAGCGGGTCCACTTGGTCTAGTTCTTGTTATATTTCTATGGGTGTAGGGCATACTGACTGATTTCATTTGTATTTCGAATGCACAGGAATGAAGGAGACTGCAGAAAGTGATGGACATTGCTCAGTCCATCATGGGCATTAATCTGCCTGCTGTCTATCACTATTTTGGATAGACATTCTTACTCTCTATTTTACTCATTTTCCCACTCATTATCTTTCCTACTCATTATTCTGTTAACTGGTTTATCATGTTACAAGGTAAAATGCAAATAACCTTTTACAGTTGACACCAAAGATATGAAAATTGACTTGTGGTGACAGAGTTTGATTTTCTACATCTATAACAGATTTCGGGTAATTTACATTTATTTAAAGCTTAAAAGCAAGGTAAACAATTCTTCTACGTTTATTAAATCGAAGAAGTTTGGTAGTATAGATTAAATCATCTTTTGCAAATGTCTTTAGGAAATACATGAACACAGACAATGTGCCAACTGATTAAATGGTTTGGCCTGAATTTGATTGAATGGGTGAGTGCAAAATTACCCATAAGTTAGCTGTTAAACCTGGTGAATTGTTCAATGTGTTGAGTCAATTGACTTTGATTGGAGCTGCAATTTATCTGAGATATAGTAGATATGGGCCAAACGCAGACAGGTGGGACTAGTGTTGATGGGCTTGTTGGTCAACGTGGGCCAAAGTACCTGTCTCCTTGCTGTATGACTCGGGCTCTATTACAGACTGATAACATTTCATGAGAACTACCAAGTTTTAACAACAACCTGAAAGTCTAATGCTGTTGATTTCCATACTGAATTTTGAGTGCTGTAACATATCAAGTCAGAGAATGAGGTGCTGTTCCTCAAGCTTACATTGGAATACTGTAGGACGTCAAAAATAAAAAGATCACAGTGGGAATTGGGTAGCGAAATAAAGGGATCAAGATTAGGGCCATCTTGCAAACTGTGCAGACATGCTCTGCAAAGCAGCTGAGGGATCTGTGTGTGTTTTTTTGCAGTTCAAAAGAAGGAGATCACGCTGTGGGAAGTAAATTTGTTCACTCCACTCCTTCCTCGTCTGGTAATTTTTGTTAGTACGGATGAAAGATCATTGACCTGCAATGTTAACACTGTTGTTCTCAAGCAGAAATGGTTTCTGACTACTGAGTAGTTCCAAGAATGAATGGTTTTAAGAATCATGCAGCACAGAAATAGACTCTTCTACCCACCACGCCCATCTTTACAAATCCCATTCACCAGCACTTGATCCATAGTTTTCCTTGGCAAATCAAGTACTTGTCCAGATACTTATTAAATGTATGAGAGTACTTGTCTCCAGCATCTTCTCAGTCTATGCATTCCAGAAAGCAAACTTAGCCTTGGTGAACTCCCCCACTAATCACACCTCTTACTCAACGTAAACCTGTGCCCTCTGATTTTAGATGTTTCCATTATGGGGAAAAGTTTCTCACTATCAATCTATCTCACTATCTATGCCCTAGTCCACTCCAAGAAAAAAAACCTCAGCTGATCCAGTCTCACCTCCTCACCAATTCTATCCCAGCAACATCCTGGTAAATCTCTTTTGCACCTTCACCTAGCAATTCCTGATACTAACCACAGTTGATCTTCAATTAGTCACTTTTGTCGGAAAATGTCCAAAAAAAGGCAGAATTGCATGCTGGCAATTTTAATCTGAAACCATAAGCATCTCTATAGTATGTCATTGATGGAGATCTTTCACTGGTAAATGTAACTTTGTGGCTGCAAGGAAGGCAGTTTTGTTTTATCATGGTTCATCTGCATCAGCCTACACTAAAAATATATTAACAATGTCCCTGATCTATGTGCTTTTATCGTGCATTTTGAATTAAAACGTAAACTGTAAAAATTGACTTTATATTTGTTTTCAATGTTAAAGTACATTAGTGTAGGAACTCATCCTTGTGTTAAAATACATTTTGGTGCTGAATGATTAGATGGAGTCAACTGCTACTTTAATTGAACATTTTTAACTATTAATTAACTTATTGCTTATGTTAAGAATACTTCTGGTATTAAGAATATAGTTTCTAACCTATCAATGAATATAAAAACGCCAATTAGCTTCACATTGTAACAAAAACAATACAACATCTTAAGGCCAATGCAGTCTGCATTGTTATTTCAAATGGAATTTAATATGCCCACTGAGATCAATGTAAGTGATATCTATTACAGGAGCTTTCGAATGCACAGCAAGAAAGCTCTAGTGACAGACTCGAAGACGAGGACACTATTTTGTCAGTAATGTTGGCAACAGGAGAGTAACTGAGCCAAACACAGTATTCGGAATTAGTTACTCCAGCATTTTTTCTATCTCCGGTGTAACCCAGCACCTGCAGTTCCTGCACATTCTGAATTAGGTATTAGTTTTGTTTCCATCTGGGAAATTTAAACTCTGCACTTACTAGATAAATTATTCATAAAAGGAGATAGTGTAAAGAGACAGTTTAAATAAACATTATTTAGTTTTAGCAGACACTGCAGGCTCTGGCATTATGCATTATTTTCTGCAACAGAAATAAAAGCAGCTTTTATTACACACTTCACCAAAATGTCGTTAACATAGGTCTACTTCCACCAGATTTATATTTATGACTCTAGATAAGATAATACACAATATTTTATTGTAACAGACTTGCTTGCTGTTAGTGAATACTGTATTAGATTTTCACTTCACTCTTTGCCACATACACATCAGCAGTCTGTAATAAAACAGCAGCACCAGCAGTTGGGGATAGTGATCCTGTCCACCTAAGTGCAATAATATGCCTGAAAAGGAAAGGAGAAAAATGGTGCAATGTCAATCATCACCTAACAGTATTCATGAGACACAGGCCAGAAATATCCTGACTAGCTGGCGGATGGAGAGCAGACAGCTTCATTGGCAGTGATTTGAAATTTGAGCTGCTGCCTCACAAATTTGTAAACAAAGTACAAGAAAAAAAGCCTCTGCATGTTTTCTCCAATGCTCCTTGGTTTACTATTTCCCAGGTTGATTCTTCTCATATCTTTGTGCCACAGGTTTATTTAGACTGCACTCAATATTCCTGGATTATGCCAACAAACAAAACACATAAGCTTACTCGGTTCTTTTTCATTAAAATTTTTTATTCATGCATTAACCTTTGTTGTTCATTTTCCCAATTATATACTATTTTTAGACTTTTCTTGTCCATATAAAATTATTTCCCTTCAAATTATTTTCTTTCTTCCCATTATGTTTCCAATATATGTTGACATATAATTCATTTCACAAATCGTCTTTGTATCTTTGCAAAATCATACCTTTGCATTTCAGTCCCAAATAAACTATTCATAAACAAGATCATAATTTAATGTAGCAGTAATATTATACTATATAACCCCATCGCACTTCCTTTATTATGTGCTCACCTTCATCCACTACACTTTTGACTGATGTTCATTTTGTTAAAGATCTAGCATCATAAACAATATTCCAGACAATTCGTAGTAAATGGCTTCAAGAAAGAAACTCAATCATTTATGTATAAGAAAATAACTGCAGATGCTGGTACAAATCGAAGGTGTTTATTCACCAAAATGCTGGAATAACTCAGCAGGTCAGGCAGCATCTCGGGAGAGAAGGAATGGGTGACGTTTCGGGTCGAGACCCTTCTTCAATCATTCATGTTATGCTTTGTTTTCACCAACCACTTTAGTGCTTGTGTAGGAGCCATTTTGTGTTTATTAGCTTTCTTAGCCTATTATTATATTACTTTGTATCCTGCTGTATTATTTTTGGATGCCGAGGTTAATACTATGCTTACGTATATGTACTGGGAGGTACCATGGTCGGAGTCAGATTTTGAGTATAACTTGCCCAGCACTGACGTAATGCTTCAGTGTGACTTGCCAAGAACCTGCTTATATAAGGTTAGCAGGCCATACAAGTCAAACCTACTAAAACATAACGTTTTAGTCAGTAACAAGATACAAAGGAGTGCCGGTGGAAACTACATTCTTATTACAAACAAACAAGTTAATGACCTAAGATATATTAATCTGTTTTGTATTTTACTTCAATAAACGACTAACGGCCACGTTGTGAAGGATCTCTTTGTTGTTGTAATTTGAGTCAAGAACCACCGCTCCCACTCCTTCGTCAAACGGTAAACTTTGGGGCTTTATAAGGAAGCATAAAGCTGGCCGCTACAAGGGTAAGAACTTATCTTTGCCAGAGCGCATTGTAAGAAATTATCTTCCTGAGCGATAAGCTGTAAGTGCTTGCTCAACCGGAGAATTCATCAAGAGCTATCCTCAGTGAGAGAAGATAAAGTAAATCCGTATCCAAGAGTCATTTAAAAGGAACTGGCTCCAGGAGTGGGGTTCAAGCTTGTGTAGCGGAAGACAAAAAATAGGATTGTTTTATCGCAAAAGCTTTGAAGCCAGAAACAGCCAGAGTCACTGTCGATTTCGGAGAAAGGAAAACTTCGAAAGCCAGTTCATTGCAGTAAGCTTCAGAAGTTTCTGTTTTTCAGAAGTTGTAAAAGAAAACTATGACTGAAAAATGTTGAGAACAAAGAAATGATCTTGAGCAACACTAGTTATCAGCTTTGTTTTTGAATTCCAAAGATATGACTTCACGTCAATACGTTTTAAAGAGATATTGACGTAAGTATGCTTGTACATAAATCTGATATTCGGCCAGAAGGTGGCGTCATCAGAATGGATTACCAAAGGGAAAATTATTTTTCTTCAAAAAGGTGGATCTTCAAAGTTCTCTTATTCTTGGAGTGGGTTGCCTCCCTGAAAAGCCAGCATGAGATTGAAGAAGAGGAAAAACAGAAAAACTCAAGATATAAACAAGCTACCTAGTTAATAGAAATGATGAAAGAGAACATGGAATCAGGTGAAAATGTAAATGGAGAACAATCTAACCTGATTCAATTAATAAAGGAAGCACTGGTAAAGTTACCACTGCCTGAAGATGAGCTCGAAAAGCAAAATCAGTGGATTCACCAAACAGTGGAAACTTTTATCGGGTTTGCACAAGGTACTAAGGATGGTCATCAAACTGCACACTCCAGTGCTGAGAGTGCTACACAACAGAGTCGTGTAAACCTAGACATCATTATAGTAGATTAGATGCCAATATATAACGCATACTTTTTTGATTATGTATGAAATTTTTATGGCTCCTTTTAATGTTTATTAGTCATTGTTGCGTTAAACTTATAACAATTAGGGGCCGGTGTGTAGGAGCCATTTTGCGTTTATTAGCTATCTTAGCATATTTTATTAAATTACTTTGTATCCTGCTGTATTAATTTTGGACACCAAGAGGTTAATACTATGCTTACGTATATGGACTGAGAGGTACCATGAGCGAAGTCAAATTTGAGTCTAATTTGCCCAGCCCTGACGTGATGCTTCAGTGTGACATGCCAAGAACCTGCTGATATAAGGTTAGCAGGCCATACAAGTCAAGCCTACTAAAACATAGCGTTTTAGTCAGTAACAGGATACAAAGGTCCAGGATGCAGTGTCAGTCAGAAACTAAGTTCTTATTACAAACAAACAAGTTAACAACGGGAGGTATACTAATCTGTTTTGTATTTTGCTTCAATAAACAACCAACTAACGGCCACGTCGTGAAGATCTCTTTGTTGTTGTTTTTTGAGTCAAGAACCACCCACTCCCATTTCTTCATCAAACGGTAAGCTTTGGGGCTTTATAAGGAAGCATAAAGCTGGCCGCTACAGCTAGTCATAATTACTGAACTTCAATTTACAGCTCTGTCAATATTATTTAAAGATTTATCAGCATAAAATGGTGTTCAGGACAGTAAATGGTGTTCTTGTATTTACTAGATAATTTCTTTGAAAAAAAGAAATTAATAAGTAAAATAGAGCGTCTGGCTTAGTCATTTTCTCGATCTCTCAGGCAGATACACACATACAGCAGTAGCACATTTACATTGCTTCACCAGAAACGCAGGTTCGATCCTGACTGTGGTTGCTGTCTGCATGGAGTTTGCACGTTCTCCCTGTGACCGAATGGATTTTCTACGGGTGTTCCAGTTCCCTCCCACATTCTAAAGACGTACAGATTTGTAGGTTAATTGGTTTCTCTAAATTGCCCCTGTGAGTAGAATGCTAAACTTGGATAACATTGAATTAGCTCACAGTGCGGACTCTCTGAGCTGAAGGGCCTATTTCCACGCTGTGTCTCTAAATTAAACTAAAGTCCCAGCATATCTAACCTTTCCCCACAACCCAAGCATGCAACCCCAGGTATCATCCCAATGAATCTCTTCTGCTGCCTTTCCAACTTAATAATATCCTTCTTGTAGCTAGGCGGCCAGAAAACACACAGTACTTCAAGTGTGCGTCACCAATAATTTGTACAACTGCATTATGATATAGCTTTTGTACTCAATATCTGTCCCATTGCAGGCGAGCATGCCAAATGCCTTGTCCATTGAGCTTGCCCCTCTCAGGGAACAATCGCCTGCATTCCCAGATCACCCTATTATTTTTACAGCTATCTGCTCATCTATTTCTGCTGACTATCAAAAGCCTACAATATGTCCCATCAAAGTGATCATTCCCTTCCTATTTCTAGGTTATTTCCCTATAGTCTCCCTGGGGCTCCCCAAGACTGTAGTTATGTTCTCCCTAATCAAAAAGGTGTTCCACGTGATTAAAAATGTATTCTTCCCACTCCCAGCCCTAACCTGCAATTTCTATCACACCGATAGTATCTGTGCAAAACTAAGTTGCCCGATCTGCCCTTCAACCATGTTTCTGACAGAAAATGTGATATAATTTAATATCCGGACATATTCTGTCAGCTACAATATCCCAATCCCCCAAGCCAATTCACAAGCTGAATTCGTCTTCTGTACCTGTTAAGCCTTCAGCTATATTCTCTTTAAAACAAAGTACATTGTCTCATCCTTCAAACAGATTTGCAAAGCACATTTGCACAGCTTGAAATCTGATCTAGTAGATTGAAAGTAACGATATTTATATATATCATAAATATATATTATATATTATATATAAATATGAAATATATATATATATAATACATTTAAAATATTATCATATGTTATTTATGCTTACATCTGCATTAAATTTGCTTCACAGAAAACTTTCTTCTGGACTTAGATTTATCCCATTCATCCCCCAAAGGTGAAAACTAACAATGAAAAGGATAATAGTTTTTAGCACATTTAAGAAAACTAAGGCAAACCTACAGTTTGATATGATTAAAATGAAAACATCAGCAGATGTTTTCTTTCTGTAAAAGGAAAAATAGCAGTTGCATTACCTGTATTCAGTAGAAGCATGCATCGCTCACACGCTCCCGACTGTATGGGAGTTCTAGCAAGATGAGATGGCACTATAATACTGGAAAGGGTAACCATAGTAGTTTAAGTATTAAACTTGAAAGGCACTACTTATTAACTCAAGTCCAAAAACTGCACTCAATCAGGAGTCCCACATTCCTCTTAATCACAAGGACTTTAAATTATATTGTATAAACTAAATCTTTTTATAACTGTTATTGTGCGTAAGGGATCAAAGATGAGAAAAAAGGTAAGTTAAAGTTAATGTTTGATAGGATAATGTTCTATTAATATCAGGTTGTGTGCACATCCCATGAAATTCTGTGAGACTATAAACCTAGGAACTTTACAAAGTACTGAAGTTTCCTTTACGGACCGATTCTTTTGTTAAATTCTTCAAGTTTTTAATATGCATTTTTGAAAAAAATGCCAAGCAGCAGCTTGATTACACATTGAATGAATTTATTGCAACTAGTGTATGATGACATACCACATTTCTTAATGCTATCAAAATATATGCAAAATTAACTTCCTTTTTATAATATTTATTATGCTTCTTATGAAATAACATTATCAAAATAAATGATTTTAAAAGAGGCAATGTGATAATGCTGGGTATCTTGTGGGTAAAAATAGTCTCTACTGTGATCTGTAATGGAAACCTTTCATTCTATAATCTGGAAGATTGCAGCAATAAAGACTTTCTCCAGTACTTTAAGGTACATTTTAATAACAACAGTCTTTACTTGTATCATCACTTTAACTTAACAAAATGCCAAACTCACTTTACTGATACGTTAAAGGAGGCTTCATCATCATACCACATGGAGATATTGAAGCAAATATTAAAACCCTGGTCAAACCAGTGAGTTTGAGGGAGTCCATTTGAAACAAAAGTGGAAAAGAGAGATAGACAGCAGGATTTAATGAGAATTCCGGTCCTTAAGGTTTGACAAATGAAATCACAACTACCATTAGTGAAGTAATTATATTCAGGGATGATGAAGACTTGGTCCAGAATTAGAAGAATGACATTATCCGACAGTATACTTGAATTTCAAAGATAGGATGTGACAAGATCATGCAGGGCCTTCAACGTAAAAGTTTTAAGACTCTTAATTAGTAGCCACCAAAGATCAGCAACCAAGGATAAATGGCATTGGAGCCAGTTACGACACTGATAGACATGCTTTAGATTATCTTGTTTTTTTGGACAAGCCAGTGGCCTATTTTAGTAAGATGAATAAGCTGAGAGTGATTATTGGAATAGTACACTGGTATACTAAGTGTTGCACAAAAATGATTGTATTTCCTATCATTCCACACATTGAATTCAAGGCCATCAGATGGAAGGGACTAAATAAAGAATGACGTTTTTTCCACTGAGGTGAATGGCACAAAATCAGATGGAAGCACTGCTTCTTCACAGCTCCAGTGACTCGGGTTCAATCCAAATCCCTGGTGCTATCTGGTGGAGGTGATGGTGGAGTCTGCATGTTCTTTCTGTGACAGCATGGGGTTGCTCCAAAATCCAAAGATGTACTGGCTCATAAATTAATTGGCTACAGTAAATTGCCTGCACTGTAAGAATAGTGGGTGGTAGGAGAATAGAGATGGGCATGGGAGGGAGAAAAGGTTAGAGGGAAACAAGTGGGAGAAAGGGATTAATAAAAGTTTTCTGGCAACCAACATTGACTTCATGGGCTGAATGGCCATCTTTTTTGTTGTTATGTACCAGAATATTAAAGAAAGCTTTCTGCCTCACTCACCTCTAGTTAAATTATATTATAACGTTCAACCATTACATTCCCAACCTCACTCTCTTGGGAAAGAGTGATGATTTGATCAGAGACCAAAGTCTATAAAGGTGAAAATTTTATTTTTTTTTGTTCCTAAATAGAACATGATATAAATGAACATATATTTAATTGTGCATTAGACAACATTTCCTCTTTTATATGGATATAAATAACTACACATGGAATTTAGAAGTGTCATCACGACCCTTTGCTCAGTCCACATCCTATGCCATTTCCCATTCATTGAAATTAATAAAGGAGGAAATTGTGCCTCTTTGATCAATATGAACTGTATAATTCATATTATTAATTAGCAAAAAAACAATGATGTTACACATTCTTGAATCTTGGGCTTCCTTCCACATTTGAAACGGTGTGCATATAATTATGTAATTTCCCTCCCCAGTTTTTGTGCAGGCAGTTATTTACACCTAGCAAACAAAACTGAAAGACCCGTCCAATGGAATGTAACTTCAGGGATGACATCAGGCCAACAATGACTACACCGACACTCGCAATTGAGTAAACTCACATAATGTTGTTTATTTATAGTGACAAGAAAATCCAGGTCTGAGTCGAGGTGCTTTCCCTCATCGCCAGGCACATGTGAAGAGGCACTGGTGATCTCGGGCTCGGGCTCAGTCCAATTGTGGTCTCGAAGGAGGAGGCCGGTGATTTCAGGCTTATTCCTGCAGTTCACTCTTGTCTCGAGAGGAGGCACTCGCGGTCTCAGACTTATCCTGATGGCTCAGTCTTTATCTCTATGTGCGCATTGTATCCGAGATATCTTTTTATAACTGGTGAAGAACATAGAGCAATAGGGCATTCTATTTTACTAAAGGGGGCGTGGCTGCGTTCTGCAGCTGCGGCTCACCGGCAGTCTCTCTGTCTTTTTTTTTGTTTTTGTCTTTTGTTATCGTTTAAATGTATGTTTTGATTTATTTTTAGCTCTGTATATGTGGGGGGTGGTGGGGGGGTGGGGGAAACCTTTTCTAATCTCCTCCTCAACGGAGATGCGACCTTTACCGTGTCGTATCTCCGTTCGCACTACGGCCTAACACCATGGAGTCGACGGCCTCCAGCTGGGATCGACCTTGAAGACTCCGATCGCAGGGCCTGGACTTACCATCTCGGAGGCTTCGGCCGTGGGCCCTGCAGACCGCAACATCGGGAGTTCGCAGGTCCCTGGCTGGCGACTGGCTTTCGGGAGCTCCAGCCGTAGCAGCTTCGACCGCCCCGGAGCGCGAGGTTTGATCGACCCGCTCGCAGGGCCTTCATCGCCCTGCGTGGCCTGGCCGCGGCACTTTCCATCGTCCGGTGGGGGCTCAGGACCTTCATCGGCCTGCTCGGCTCGGCCCTGGGACTTTCCATCGCCCGGTGGGGGCTTCTAAAGTCGGGAGCCTCGATCGCCTCGTGGCACCACGGGAGAAGGATGAGGAGGAGATGACTTTTCTTTGCCTTCCATCACAGTGAGGGTGTGCCTGGAGCAATCACTGTGATGGCTGTTTGTGTTAAAATTGTAATTGTGTGTCTTGTGTTTTTATTGTCTACTGCCGGACCCTGACGTGAGAGGACGCTGGCGCTATTTGTTCGCCGCTTCTCCGTCAGGAGAGTTCGTCTGCTTGTTTTTATGTCATGACTGTTTTTGTAAAGCGTATTTGAGCACTTGGAAAATCGCTATATAAAATAAATGTTTATTATTATTATTATTATAAAGACTCTCTATCGAATAATCAGTCAGTTTACAAAAATGTATACTCTATTGGGCTCAATCATGAACACAGGAACAAAAATATATCAACCTGCCTGATTGTTGCCCAGTAGAAAATGTCAAAAGTATTGCCTATCTAGAATCACAGAGGAATGCCATCTACAGTTGAAGTCTCAAACACCTGGGCAGTAAATTAAATGTATTTGAGAGCATTCTTGCTTCTCCTGGATTGCAAAATAATCAAATATTTCTTAGGACTTTTTTTAGCAGTTTCCAGCAGGCTAAATCTGATACGATTCAGTACAATATAAAAATCAAGAAACAGCAGATGCTAGATATCTGACAAAATACAGAAAATGTTAGAAACACTCTGCAAGTCTATGGAAAAGAAAGTGTTTAGCATTTCAGTCCAAAGGTTCTTTGTTCAAACTGGAAAAGTGTAAAGGAAAAAAACTGCAGATGCCGCAGTAAATCAAAGGTAGACACAAAATGCTGGAGTAACTCAGTGGGTCAGGCAGCATCTCGGGAGAGAAGGAATGGGTGACGTTTCGGGTCTAGACCCTTCTTCGGACTGATGAAAGTGTAAAAACTGGTTAGTTTCAAAAGTAAAAAACAAACTGCTTGAGGAACTCCTTGGGTCATTTCTCTACATAAAGCTCCTTGATGTTCATGTCATACTGAATTACATCAGGTTATATCTGCTGGAAACTACTTCAAAACGTCACATGAAACACCAAGTTATTTTGCAATTTCGGGAGAAACAAGGGCAATTCAAGTTCCACCAGTTCTTTTTTTGCTCTACATTTTTTTGCTCTACATTTTGCTCTACATTGCAGTTTGCATCTCCATTTTTTGTTCTACAGCTCTTTTTTTGATCTACATACCCTACATATGCAGCCTCTTGTGCCTCCAAGTTCGTTTCAAGTTGGAGAGAGCAAGAGTAGAGGTTGGTCAGGACAAAGGGAATATGTCCAATATTGCGAGGTTAAGGATGCACAGTTTGCAAAGGATCTCCATAAAAATATTTATCTGTTTTTTTCTCTTTCCACAGACCAGATCTGCTAGATATATCTAGTATTCCCCATTTGGTTTCAAGGTTCAGATTTCAGCAACAGCCCTGAAATGCATTTCACAGCTTTATGGCCCTTTATCTGTTTTCTTTCTCTAAAATCCCGCATTAATCTATTATCCAAAGGCTCTCTAAACTAGGGAACCCACGCTACTTAAGCAAATAATCTGGCCATTATCAAATCTGTTCTACGTTGCTATGAGCAAATTCATTCAGTGCTTCCCACGTTAAAAGTAACTACACTAATCACAATAATTATAATAGTTATTTCACTAAATGAATGCTAACTTGTTTTTTTATCATCATCAAATGCTTCTACAAGGTTCAAACATATGACATTTAGATTACAAATAACCTTCACACATTTGCTTTACAAATCTGGATAAACTGCCCAATTAGTGCAGACAATTAAATGCCTAAGAATGCACACTAACAGTTTTCCTTTAGAATGATGAAGCCAACTTTTGGGAAATTATTAAAACCTTTGTTATTTGATCTAAATGATCAACAATATTTTTGATGTGCAAATCATTAAAGACGGAGGTCTCATCAACTTGGTTCAACCAATTACTCCTAGTTTAGTCAATGAGTCACATCAAGGTTTCTGCTCAAATGTTTATACATATAAATTATACAATTATATTTACTTATCAGTGACCTCAATTTCTCACAAACTACTTTCTACCTTTGAAGTATAGTAACTGTTGCAATTTTATGTGTAGTAATATAATAATGATGACAAAATGGATCAGATCTTGCAGTTGTAATAATACCAAAACTAAAAGCATTCACTAATATTTCACGGTGAAACTTACAGCAACTCAAGAATTATGCATAAGAAGATTTGTCACTTTTACATAACAGCATTTTAAGCAGAAACACTGGACACTAAAGTAATACATTGAACCTCTGTGTGATTGATGATGCAGACAGACCAAGACAGATTAAAGAAACAATGTTTTTAGAGTGCACTAAAATATAACTTATTTTTGATACAACATTTCTTGGGTTTTAATTGTAATAAACATTACCACACCATATGAATAAATTACTTGTGAGTGAGATCAAGACAGGGTTATTAAAACAGTACCAAATAGTCAATGGTGAGCCAAGTGCAGGTAGGTTTCCCCCAGATCATATCGCCACAAAAAAATATATGCACAAGATTCAGCTGCAGGGGGTTTGGTGGTAATGGTTCCATTTCAGCTCTGGATTTCTGGGGCTAATCTACAAATAAATAATTATCCTCCAATTGGGCTCAACGTGTGCCTCAAAAGGGAGCCTTTACCATCAGCTACATTAACATAGCTCATCCCCATCAGAATAAAATAGCTACTTCACACTGCATACTGTCTTCCTAAAATGTGTCCTTTTAATTTCTAAGTTTAAAAATATATATGATGTCACAGCATCTCTGAGGTACATTTATCTACTGTTTACTTAACATGATTAATGAAGTATTTTCCAATATTCTCCATCTTAAGGCCTATAGATTTCCCAGAAGCCTAAATGTTCAATTCCTGGGGTTAGTAGATCCAGTAGATAGTTCAAGACACTCAACAAACTAATTTTTTTATGGCATTTTCTAGTTTCTTGACAAAACTGATAAAACTAGCCATTCAAAGAATTCACAAATCTATACAAATAAAATTGACTTGACTTGACTTGACAAAGATGCTGATAAACTCAAATCTCTTTTCAATGGTGAATTAGCATTAAGTATTATTTGAAAGCACTTTTAATACATCAAAGAGTGTAAAATGACACACCATCGAAAATGGTAATGTCCCTTCATGAATAAGGGCACATTCCAGCCATATGTCGTCTGCCCTAAATGTGATTTAAAACCCACTCCAATATCTTATACTGAATTACCGTCTTAATCAAATCTATCTAATAGAAATTCCACTACCACCTTCCTGGAAGAGTGGGAAAATTATTCGCTAATAATTATTGGTGATTCTTGAGAATTGACTATAATTATGAGTGATAATTACCAAAAGGAAGCTTACAATCTAATACTTCTGTTTCATTAGTGATCTTTGAAACCTTTCCCTCAGCACCACAAACATAATTAAAAAGTCCCAAATCCTTCAATTCAGCATTAGCAGACAAAATTAAATGCCAAGTGACATAACTAATGACGAAAGCCAAATCAAACAGATAGATTTGAAAAGCCATCTGAAAATGAGGGAAGTTGGGGTGGAGAGATTATCAGATCTTACAATTGCATGTCAATTCAACTTCCCTTCCCACTCTCACATCAATCTGTTTCTTTTCAGCCTTCGCCACTGCCAGGATGAGGTCAAATACAAACTACAAGCGCAATACCTCATATTTCACTTGAGTATCCTACAACTCAATGGTATGAACAATGAATTTTCCAGTTTCAGGTATCCCAAGCACTGGTGTTCCTATCCAAATCCTAACAGTCTACTATCTCCCTTGGTTCACCTTATCCATTTCCACTCTCTGCCTCCATTAACTGGAGTCATGACCCTACCCCACCTGGTCCCATCGCCTATGTACATATCCACCTGGGTTTCTTTCTCAATGAACTACCTTTCCTATGCCCTCCCCATAAGGATCTAACTGCCCATCAACCTTCCCTTTTTTGGTTCCATTTATCACCTTCCAGCCTCTGTCCCTACTTTCATCATCTTCCTCTTCCTCCCACATCGCTCTATCTTCCATTAAAAAAAATCTTATCTGTTTCAACCTACCACCATCAGTCTCTTTTCGAAAACTCCCCCCTTCACCTCCTGGCTCCATCTGCCCATCATCCCCCTTCTCATCTGGTTCCACATATCACCTGTCAACCCCTGTCTCACCCCTTCCTCTCACCTCTTTAAACTGGTTATCTTCCCTCCACACTCAGTCTTGATGCAGGATTATAAATAGAAACGTCAACCATCGCTTTGCTACCACAAATACTACTCGACCTGCTGAGCACCTTCCAGCATTTTATTTCCTTCAGATCTTGACAATCAGACATCTAAAGGGATGGATACTAACACTGGAATGTAGAAGACTGAGTTATTCAAAGGCAGAATTGGAATGTGGTAATCACATGGAAGAAATAGGTTACAGAGTTGGAAAAAGGCCAAAGTCTTGGAATGAGTGGACTCGAAATAACTGAAAATCAGAAAGGGATGTTGGAAAAGGAGGCCGTGTGGGTTTTGACACAGGTTGCAGAATTTAGGTCAATATACGTTAATGGGAGGATTAAAGGGCTGCAAGACTGGGTGAAATCAGTTGTGGTGAAAGAAAAGGATTTGTCTGCAACAAATGATTCGAAAGTAAATGACAGGCATTATTACAGAGACAGAAGTGGATTAACTTGGTGATGCAACTCAGCCAGAATCAATTAGCACTTATTTTTTTACAAATAGGTTTATTCATCCTCATGCAATGATCAGGCAGCAAGATCAAATTAAAAATCAATAAACTGCGGATGCTGGAAGTCTGAAAGAAAAACAGAAAATGCTGGAAACATTCAGCAGGTCAGGCAGATCTGATAAAGGTTCATTGACCTGGAATGATCACTCTGTTTCTCCATTTCCAAATGTTGGCTATCCCTCCTCAATGTCTCCTGCATTTTCTGTTTATTTTTAATTTCCATTAGATGTAATTGATAGCTACAAATTGTAATTTATGACAGAGGCCAAAGACAATCGTTTCAGTCTCCTCAATAATTAACTTGGATATATTTTTGATCTGGATGCCTGACAAAGTACAAATCGGAGGCAATTGAGAACTCAAGAGGTGGTGGGTGATGAGGTGAAGTTGGTTGTTATCATTGTACATATTTGGTGCAGTTCATGATGATGATGTTAAGAAAGCATCCGCTTGAAAAATACCACAGATTCATGATGGACCAGTGTCCTTGGTACTGCAACAGGAAATGAAGCTAGATAAGATGTTCCTCTGCCAACGAATGGATAGATAAGAATGAAAACAAGAACCACACACAACAGTATAAAGCAGGAAAGGTCTTGTAGGAAAGTGGTGCAGTTAATCATAAAATAAGCTATAGAAAAGTTCATAAGAATGAGGAGGTAAAGCATATAATTCATAGAGAGAATAGTACTTTAACAAGGGTTATTTCCAAAGCTGTGACAGGAGCAGAAATCAGCGTGGTAATATATAATATTGAAGTTGTGAGAAAGATGGGCATGGATTGGGAGGCCAAAACATCAACATAATAATGAATGGATTTTCTGAAGGAGGGTTTAATGCGAAAGGGATAACACCTGTTGTGAAGCAACTATTACGTTAAGCTAGCATGGATGCCAAAAAGGAAAACAACAATTGTCAGCAATTCAGTGCAATAAAAAGATTGATTTTAGATTGGAATCTAGATTAGTAATTTAATTTGCAATCAGGCAATTAACATTTTAAATAGCACATTTTTGTGCTCAAGTAAATTTAATTTACAAATCTGTCTTTCGAGTGTAGAAATGAGCAGAACAAAACTGCAGACTACAAAACAACTTTAAGTGAGGTCCAGACTGATCAAATACCTAAGTTGCAACATAATTAAAATCAATAAAGCTGTTCATTGTAATGAATAAGATTTATGTATTCATTATATTAATTGCAGCTGATTTAAAATTACTCTGCAATGTAATTCATGGAAAGTGATGAGAACAGAATGGTAATTCTTAGAACCATATTAAAACTGTAATCATAAATTTAGTCAATGGTTCCTTTCAATGTAACGGTCAGCAACCTGATCTGCCAAGTGCAGAAACTAAGTATTGCACCAGTATGTGCTCACAGCTGCACTGACCTCACATTCTTGAAAGTGGGTGAAAATGTCTTGAAAATGTTAAAATGAGAACATGAACCAGGAAATTCTGGAACCGAAAATGTATATGTGAAATCTATATGGTCGTTATTAATAGGTTACATTGTTAATAGAACATAGAACAGTACAGCACAGGAACTTAGCCCTTAGCCCACGATGTCTGAGACAAACATGTCAAGATCAGCACTTATGTGCCTGCACATATTCTATACCCCTCCATTACCTGCATATCCATGCCTATCCAAAAGCCTCTACAATGCCATTATCCTATCTACCTCCACCACCATACCAGTAGCATATTCCAGGAACTCAGCACCCACTGTGTAAAAAGCTTGTCCCGCACATCTCCTTTAAACTTTGTCCCTTCACCGTAGAGCTATTCCCTCTAGTCTTTGACATTTCCACTCTTGGGATATTTTGGGCATTTCTACAGGAAAAAATATTATTAAGCTGAAAAGGGTGCAGAAACGATTCATAAGGATATACTGGGGCTGGAGGAATGAGTTATAAAGAAAGACTGAAAAGGGTAAATCTGCATTGGAGCTACAAACCCAGCCCCGACACCCATGCTCCAAGCTAATCCACCATTTGGCATTACTGTAATATATTAGAGATGGGGTGAGATTAAGGCCCTGCTCTAATAAAGTAACACCTCCTTTCTTTTGTATTCCAGCTTGCTGAAGGTAAAAACAATTGGCTGCGTTAGCCTTCACATAATATGTTGAGCCTCTAATGAGTATGCTTTCAAGTTAACAATCATTTTTGCTGGACATCTTAAATCAAAATTCTAACATTCAATTGCCAAGCTCTGATTCTAACTTTCTAAATATCAGATTTCCAAAATAAAATCAATATTCCCTATGATAGACACAAAAAGCCAGAGTAACTCAGCGGGTCAGAGAGCATTTCTGGAGAAAAGGAATAGATGATGATTTGGGTCTATTCTAAAAGTTATTACAAATCTGAAATAATATTTAAATAACTGCTAAATTTACAGTATATTCTGCTTTACATATTCAAATTTACTGCTTGAATATAAAATATGAAATTAACAGTACTCCATCAGAAACTAGAATCAGATTGGTAACCTTACATGATTGTCATACTTTAAGGGCAGGCGCAGTTATATTCTGGAGACAAGTCATCAGAGGATCCTGTGAAATGAAGTTCCTGTCTTACCATTTATTTTTATATGGATAAAAATATATTTAGCAATATATTTAGCAGTTTGTATATTGCAGGAATAATATGGTTTAGAAAAGAGATAGTTTACTGTTGCTATTTATATGTATAAGAGACCTGTTTTACAGCACTTCACTTGTTCAATCCACAGTTCTATGTTCAATACCTACCTGGTTTCACTTGCGTCTCTCTTCTCACGAACTTTCAACCATTTCTTCAATAAGAAGCGTTTTCGACGTGGAGAAGCACTTGGTGTTGAACAATTTGACCATGGAGTATCCTCATCACTGGATGGAGTAATTTCAATAGAAGGAAGCTGAAGGTACTCTTTGATTATGGAGCCACAGTAAATATTGTTCACCATTTGTTCTTTCTCACTCTGAACATTTTTCCAGCGTTTCATTTTGAAACGTTTTCTACGAAGTGTTGGTGTTGAAGATCTTGACCAGGCCACACTGCCATTGGCTGAAGATGAAATTTGTACAGCAGGATGCAGCATATCAGTCATTTCTATGGTTTCAGCAAGATTCCTTTATGTGCTGTTAAACATAGCTCTAAAAATGGTCATATAAAAAATTGAATGTGCACCAAAGTCACACACAAGTGTCACCGTGAAATCAACAGGAAATCAATGAATCATGGGGTTAGATCCAGAACCTCTTCAATTTATTTATCTGTGATGTTCCTTTTAGATTAAATAGGGCATTCAAACATTTCATATAAATTGAATTTAAGATTTTGAAGGAGGTAGTCTTTCTAGTTGTTCATGAAATTGTAATAATAGCTGGTACTTCTTTGCTGTCCTTTAGGCCTGCTGAATGGATAAACTTTCAGCACCGAGTTATTAGCAGGCTGGTCGACTACTGACCCATACCTTTTCAGTGCAGATACTGTAAACAAAAGTTAAAAACCAATCAAAATCACAAAGGGGATAACACTGTTTATTTGAACAGTAGTGAAGTGATAAAATCACTAACCACCACGTCACACGTCTGCATGAGAATATCAGTCACATCAGGGTATAAATTTATCACAGTTTTACAAAAGGTAATTTTAATATATGCTAAATTAGAGAGACATAAAAAAATTAGTGACTTTAACCAGAATGCATATAAGGTAAATGCATTCCCTGAAGCATAGAGATTTACTTCATTCACTTAAACATACTGTACACAAATCAGGTGACTAATTAGTCATCAAGAAAAATAAAGAGTTTACCAATACTTATATTCATACTGTAATTGGACATTTTGAAAATATAATGCAATTCTTTGCTGGCATACCAGTGTTGTGATTCAAAACTATCAAAGGCATTTTTGCTGATTTGGGTGTGTACATGTGTTTCCATGGATGGTGAGAGAAGGGTAGAGGAGAATACGGAAACATTTTTCAACAAGCTGACTTGAAAGTTTTCCTTAAACAAGATTATTTCAAAGTAAATGAAAATATATAATTGCTTTAATTAAGATACTTGTACCTTCAAGGAAATACCTCTTTGGATTTATAGATCTTCCTCAAGACAATATGCAGAATATTCCCATTGAATGTGCCCTTAGAATGCACAAATCGCTACCCATACATTTTAGGCACAGAATAAAATTCACCCTTACAGACTTGTTATGAACAATGATAAACACTGTGGTTTTCATTGCCCCAAAATCCTGTTTTATGTAACTATAACAAACATCTTCTGAAACCCATACAAACACAGCAGATCTAGCCTTCACCATCTACTCGGTCTTTTAGCACGTTAAAATAATGATGTTTGCAGAGGCAACCTTCCATCCTCAAATACATTGCTGGCAGTCTTGGGAAAAAGGAGAGTTGATAAACATGTGAAAAAGTCACAGCCACAAAGAAAATAAGGTGAGGGGGAATGGAACTGATATGATTGCTCAGCTGGGACCTGGCAAATGGCCTCCACCTATGTTGTGATAAGTTAGTTTACTCTTCAGTTCCATTTCTTGATTTTCTTCTTCTCTACCCTCCACAGTATCTGAATGGGTGTAAACTATGGTAACAAATAGTTGCCCTCTTACCTCTGTGTCAAGTGTCTGTGGACACAATGTAAACATTCAAAATGGGAGCACTGACAAATGCCCCATTTGCCCCACTGACAAATGCCCCATTTGCCCGACTGACAAATGCCCCAAATTCATCAACAGTTCCAAATTCAGCCGACATATTCTTACAAAAAACTTCTCATAACAAAATTGTCATAGTTCTAAATTGTTCTAAAGTTTCATGAATTAATTTATCCCATTTCCTGAAAATATGAAAATACCGAAATATTTAACAGTTCTCTGGCATCATTGCTTTAATAAAATTTATTTTTAATAAAAATATTAGAATTAGTGGGGAAAATAACTGCAGATGCTGGTTTAAATTGAAGGTTGACACAAAATGCTGGAGTAACTTAGTGGGTCAGGCAGTATCTCTGGAGAGAAGGAATGGGTGACGTTTCGGGTCGAGACCCTTCTTCAGACTGATGTCAGGGGAGGGGGTGGGACAAAGATAGGATGTGGTCGGAGACAGGAAGACTAGTGGGAGAATTGGGAAGGGGAGGGGATAGAGAGGGAAAGCAGGGACTATCTGAAGTTAGAGAAGTCAATGTTCATACCACTGGGGTGTAAACTACCCAAGCGAAATATGAGGTGCTGTTCCTCCAATTTGCACTGGGCCTCACTCTGACAATGGATGAGGCCCAGGACAGAAAGGTCAGATTGGGAATGGGTGGGGGAGTTGAATTGCTAAGCCACTGGGAGATCAAGTTGGTTAAGACGGACGAGCCTGCAAACGATCGCCAAGCCTGCACTTGGTCTCGCCGATGTAGAGACGTTGACATCTAGAACAGCGGATACAGTAGATGAGGTTGGAGGAGGTGCAGGTAAACCTCTGCTTCACTCGTCTGTCTCCCGTGATGGAGATGGTGAGATCCAGAAACAGTAGGGAGATGTCGGAGATGGTCCAAGTATATTTAAGAGCAGGATGGAAATTAGTGGTGAAATTGATGAAGTCAGTAAGTTCTACTTAGGAACAGGAAGTAGCACCAATCCAGTTGTCAATGTAGCGGAGGTAGAGTTCGGGGATAGGGCCAGTGTACACCTGGTACAGGGACTGTTTGACATACTCTACAAAGAGGCAGGCCCATGCGAGTGCCTATACCTACACCTTGGATTTGGAGGAAGTGGGAGGAGTCAAAGGAGAAGTTGTTGAATGTAAGGACCAGCTCTGCTAGGTGGAAAAGAGTATTGGTAGACGGAAATTGGATGGTTCTGCGGTCGAGGAATAAACGGAGGGCTTTAAGACCCTCCTGGTGGGGGATGGAGGTGTAGAGTGACTGGACATCCTTGGTAAAGATGAGGGAGTGGGGGCCTGGAAAACAGAAGTTATTGAGGAGACGGAGAGCATGTGAGGTGTCTTGGACATAGGTAGGGAGGGATTGGACCAGGGGGATAGGATGGAGTTGAGGTAGGTGGAAATTAATTCGGTGGGACATGACAGGCAGAAACAATGGGTCTGCCAGGACAGTTGTTAGAGTTGTTCCCTAATTGAACAACTCAGTCAATGTGAATGCACACTGGCCTTCAAATTGAATTTCTACATCTTCTTTTTAATTTACATCTTAACTGTTATAATATTCTCTGGGCCTTTGCCAAAATTATAATTTCCTTTTATAGTCTTATTAGTGACATCAAAAGCAATTAATTGAAATCCTTATTTCTTTAGTTTTACCTCATACTTCTATCTCATTTCTTATTTCCCTATTTTACACTTTTAAAATTATATTTATGTATTTTAATATTTTCTGCTTCTGCATCTAATTGCATTTAATTTTTTTTCTGAAGTTAATTGTTCTTTTTGTTCCTTTTATTAGTTACATTTGTTTTCCCACGTTTGCTAAGACACAATGTTACCTCCCAATACTTGTATATAATGCCTCAATTCAGCAACAGGGCTCCTATTTTTAATATACACTATAGCATTGGTTAATCTTTTCCTTTCAGTGCCACTTTCCTGTCTAAACCCCAAATCCAACATTCAAAAATCTAATGACTTCTATGGAGAATACAGTCTATGACAACAGCTAGTAGAGCTCCTGCCTCACAGCACCAAATACAGGGGTTCAATCCCTGTGACTGTCTGGTTTTCCTCCGGGTGCTCCAGTTCCACCCACATCCCAAAGACATGAGAGTTTGTAGATTTATTGGTCTCTGTAAATTGCCCCAAGTTATCAGGAGCAGATGAGAAAATGGAATAACATAGAACTTGTGCGAAAGGTGACTGACTGTCAGCGTAGATAGTAGGGTCTGTTTCCTTGCTGTATCTTTAAACTAATCTCAGATTCAGCCTCCACAGCTCTCGAGTAGAGAATTTTAAAGATTCACTAACTAGATGAAGGAATTTCCTATCAACTGTTCCGAATAGCCACATCCCATTTCAGGACTGTAATACCTGGCACTGAACATCCCAATCAAGAGAAATTATTATTTGCATCTACCCAGTCAAGCCTTGTAAGAAATTTGTGTATGTTTGATTTAAATCACCTCTCGTTCCTCTAAATGAGTATATTGGTCTAGTTACTTAAATTCTCCTCAAAGGATGATACCAGCAATCAACCACCCACCAATCCCAGGAATTAGTCTAGTGATTCTTTGTTGGCACATCCTTGCCGGAACTATTATATATCCTAAGCTTGTGGGGCCAGCTTGTGCAAAATATTTTATGTGCAGCCTCACCAGAGCCCAATATAATTGAGATTAGATATCTTTACACTTTTACTCATAGCTTCTTGCAATCAAGGCCAAGATACTGTTCACCTTCCTAACTGCTTGCTATAAAATATTAATTTTCAATAATTTATGTTCACAGACATTTATGTAGCCTGGTTTTCTCTCCTGAAACCTCTCTGCACATTCCACACAATTCACTCCGAAACTCAAGTTTTGTTTCACCAACAAATTAATATATATTGCTTTTGGCCTGTTCATTAAATTTTGTTTAAATTAATTGTGAAAAGCTGAGGTGTCAGCAGTCATTACTGTTGCATCTCCTAGATTTTCAATCTATAAGCAACCTGTTTACTTACTCTCTATTTTATTTCTGTTAGTCAATCTTCAATCTGTATCAATATATTACCTTAACCTCAACATGCCCTCATTTTCATCAATAACCCACTGTGTAGCACCTTATCGCTAGTCCTCTGAAATCCAAATACACTACATCCATTGGTTTCCCCTTATAGATTTTGCAAATTACAACATCAAGAACACAAATAGGTATTCAAACATGATTTCCTTTCCTTAAATGTAAGTTGACCCTACAGTAATTTCTAATTGCCCTGTTAACATTTTCTCGCCATTTCCCCATTAATGCTAACTAGTCAGATGGTCTGCACTTCCGAGCTTCTTTCGTCCTCCTGTGTTCTGAAGCATGGATTTACAATTGTTACCCTTCAATCTGTCGGAACCATTCTACAATTCATACAAATTCATACAAAAACAACAAAAAACACAAAAGACAGACGGACTGCAGGCAAGCCGCTGCTGCGACGGCAGCGCTGGCTCCCACCATTTTTTGCTATGTGATAAATTGACAATCATTCCTGTATCTTCGTTGTGTCTATTACACTCCATTCTCTTCTCAGATATTTCCAATGCTACAGGTTCGATCGTACACAATGTGCCTCAGATGCAAATAAAAATCAATCTAAAAAAAAAAATCAATGTTTCTGCTAACCATGGTGAAGCCTTGCACTTTTCATTTTTGATAACTATTTAAAACAACTAAGCTATAAACATTTAGCTCCCGATGTAAGTTGCACACCAATATTTGTAGAGCATCCTTTACTGAACCATCTGCTGTGCCCACAGCAGTCAACGTAGCAACCCCAGCCAAAATATTCAACAGTTGCTCAAAACTGGAACTATCAGTTCCAAGCTTCCTGTATGGATTATCAAGAGCAAGAGTGTCAGATTGCAACTTTGCACCTGTCCAGCACAGAAAGGACTTGTATCAAGTGACATATTTTCATTCGAAATATTTTGTTTGCTAATATTCAAGTTAAGTAACTTTAAATGCTTCATGATGTGAGAGCTCCACAGCACTACAGGGTTGAGCATTCCACAGATTCATAACACTGAGAAAATAAACACTTCCTCATCTTCATCTAAAATGGTGATTCCGTAGTCTGAAACCAGCCTTCTATTTCTAGATTCTACAATGTGGGGAAACATCATCTCAATCCCTTTCAGAACCTTAAATATGTATAAGATTACATATTATTCTTCTAAACTTCTATGAAGAGTATCAAATCTGCTCAATCAATCCTCATACTACAAATCAAATCAGTGAACCTGCTCTAAACTCGCTCTCTAAACTAAATAAGACCAAAACAGTAAATAGTATCTAACACCCTGCACAGTTGCAGCTAGTTGCATTCAATGCCCTGCTGCCAAAAGAGCCAACATCCCAATTATTTTCATAATTACCTGTTTCAGCTGCATGTTAAATGTCCAAGTTTTGTATAAATGGATACCCAGATCCCTATGCACAACAGAATTCTGTCATTTTGTTCCCTGTAAACCACCACAGTGGATAACCTTAGTCTCCAACATTATGGTCGACTGCCAGACGTAATTGATCTACATCCCTTTGCAGACCAAGCAACATGCTTTCTCATTTGTATCATTCATTTGTATCATTAAGACATTTGACTTCAAGACACTCATTTCTTTCATTTATGTAATTAATATAATTTGTAAATAAATGATGCCACAATATCTGTCTGGGATGCTACAATGTTATAGTTTGCCAAACAGAAATTAATCCATTCATCCCACCTCTGATTTCGGTTAGTTGGCAAATCCTCTATCTGTGTTAATATATTATCCCCACCTTCATGAGCTCTTGCCTTGTACTGTAAGTTTTGATATAGATCTTATCAAATGCATTATAAAATTGAATACACATCTATAGGTTCCTTCTTATCCATGCTGTAAACTAAATCATTAAAGTACTCTAACATAATTGTTCAATACTATTTCCGTTTCGAAAAATCATTTACTTATTATTTCTTATTTATTAATTCTTCAATGTTCTTCGCAGAGACACAAACTTTTACTTTGGTTAATCTGTTCCTTTTCTAAAACTGGCACCACCGATCCTTACCTGCACTCCGGCCCCCTGCAGGCTGCTCGATCTTCGCCTCTTCCCTGCCCACCAGCAGGCCAGAGCAGACGACTCACCCGAGTTCCAGGCTCAGCTCCAGGCCAAGAGCTTCCACGCTGGTGGCTTCAAAGAATACAATATAGCCTGACTCTCCTGGATCCCCACTACTCCCCACTTCCAACCACTGTGTCCTGCTGCCCTCCCCCATCTTTACACCATGCTACTCCTACTATGCCCCCCCCCCCCTCACCAGTTCACCACTCCTCACATTCCCCTCCTCCCTGAACCCCCAACATCCCACAGTACCACTCCCGAGCCTCTTTCAACCCCTCTGCCCCCAGCCCTCACCCTTGTCATGTTTTCACCATCACCTGACCTCCCTCTTTCCAACACAGAATGGTCAGTCCTCAGTCAAGTCCTTACCTTTGTGCACCTTAATCCCCGCCTCAATGAATTCTAGGCCCGCCATGATGCAGTTTTTCTTCCATCACCTCCATCACCAGGCCTTTTACTCACCGCCAAGCGAGGACCCCTTCTCCTGTCTTCAACATTCCTGCTCCTCTTAGACTCCCCCCTGCCAGCCTTCTACCCTCTCTGGACATATTTATTTCTAACTACTGGCAAGACATCAACCATCTTCACTTCTCTACTTGCCTTACCCACTCCAATCTCACCCCCTCTGAACGAACAGCCCTCTGCTCACTTCGCAACAATCCCGACATTCTCGTTAAACCTGCCGACCAGGAAGGTGTCATTGTCATCTGGCGGGCTGACCTCCATTGTGCTGAGTGAGGCCAGGCACCAGCTCTCAGCTGGAGATATACCACCTCCTCATACTTACCCCTTGACCATGACCCCACACACGAACACCAGGTCGTTATCTCCCAGAATGTCTCTGATTTCATCACATCTGCCAATCTGCCCCCCTCAGCCTCCAACCCCGCATTGCCCGCTTCTACCTCCTCCCCAAAATCCACAAACGGACCGCCTTAGCAGACCCATTGTTCCTGCCTGCTCCTACGCACTGAACATATCTCCACATCCCTTGATTCTATCCTATTCCCCTCCCTTGTCCAATCCCTTCCCATCCACGTCCAAGACACTCACACACACTTCAATTCTTTAATAACCTTTAGTTTTTAGGCCCGCCAGTCACACATCTTTACTATGGATGTCCAGTCCCTCTACATCTCCATCACACACCAGAGCCTTATCAAGACCTTCAGTTTCTTCCTTCAACAGAGACCCAACCAATTTCCCTCTACTAACACTCTCCTTCCCTCAGCAGAATTTATCCTCACCTCAACAACTTCTCTTTCTCCAAGTTAAAGGTCAAGTCAAGTCAAGTCAAGTCAATTTTATTTGTATAGCACATTTAAAAACAACCCACGTTGACCAAAGTGCTGCACATCTGATTAGGAAAAAAAAGAAACATACAGTGGCAGGCAGCCAAACACAACGGCGCGGCCATCTTGAACAAATGTAGCTATAGCTCTCACACGAATCGCAGTCAACCCTTTTTTTGTTGTTGGTTATGTCGAATATTCCTTGTTCCAGGTGTAGACTGGTTCTATCATCTTACTAAAATGATCAACTCATAACCACTGTCTACGATCATCACAGTTTTACTTAAAGCACTACACTCTCTATTTTCCACACAATGGATCATTATCTTGCTGTAACATCCCATCCTCATCATCAATGCTGCATCTCTTGCAAGGGCAAAAACAGAAGTCGAACTCTCAACATGATATTTTTTATTCAAGCCCATAAACTCTCAACTAATAGAATGACTGTATCAAAAATAATGCCACTATTTTCTAAATGGTATATTTGCAGGCACTGTGATCGACATTTACAATGTAGCGATCAGCTGTGTTTATGTGGACTAATTATTTCAATTGGATAGGTTAGGTGGAGCCTTGTAATAATGATTCACACAAGAGTAAATGTGATCATGTTTATTTCTCCATCACTGCCACTCATGAACTTTAATTATGGAAATCATTAAGTCACTGTTTAGTTACATGTATTCCAAGAATAAAAAATAAGTGAAATAATTGCTTAACACATCATTTCATATCATTGTCAATAATTAAGGTCAGATGTTATCTTCCAAGGTCTTAATGGAGCATAAATCGCATCTGTACAATTTGCAGTAAACAGTGTGATTGCTTTAACCAATGTTGCTATAAAAAAGAACAAAAATCCTCAGCTGCAAAAATTTAGCTTGGGTCAACTAAAAATACCTTCCTCTTTAACTACCTAAAATAGATTTTAAAAAATCTACTTTCTACTTCAAATAGCACAAATCGTTTTCACCAGGATTTTTTCCTCAAAGCCAATCATGCCAAATTTGCACTGTTTCTCCCTAACAGTTGTGTTTAAAGAGCTTGTAGTTATAGCATGATTTTTTTTAAAAGATCAGTGGATTAAATGGCTTGATTAACCTAATCTGTCATCTTTCAATGATTCACTGGTACTTCAAAATATACCATCCATGCCACTGCAGTTGCTAGATCTTTATTTAGTTTATTTATATAACTAAAATGGGTCACTATACAATCTTTATATGGAGAAATAGCACAGAAATGCAAACATTAATCTGTGTTCTGCCACTTTTAACTTAGGATTTTACACATTTGACAAGCTCTTCAACTGATTTACTTCATAGAATTGATTTAACCATACAAGGCCAAGGTTGTTTTAATGTTTTTTTAATCTGTGAAAACAATTGTGACTCAGATTAATTTTGAGAAGTTAAATAATTATTAGGCTTCTCCACATGCTTCCAGCCACCCACAGCAAAGAGCCAACAATAACACTTTATGCACAGTGAGTTAAGATTCAAGTTGCTTGACTGAACCCATCCAGTTTTTCATCATTCTGTAGTGGGTGCGGTCACCGCGGAAATCAGGCCAGACGCCAGGTGAGTAGTAGCTATACTTTATTTCGCAAGGCACACAAACACCGCACTCAAGAACTCGTGAGTCGACACACCCAAAACCTTTTATAGGCCCAGACCACCTGACCCAAGGGAACTGACCCAGGAAGTGACCTAATCCCTCCCGTCCACTGAGTGCCGAGTGGAATGATCAAGGGAGTGGCCTAGCCCCCGGGCGCCGCCACAGGACCCCCCCCCCCAAGAACCAAAGGCACGAAACGGACAGGGGGACGGACGAAACAGCCAGCCCGGGTGCGCGCCACGGCGGGCGCAGGAACCGGAAACACCCCGCCAGGGGAAGGCACCCGCGGGAACTCCAGGGGTAAGGGCCGGGACGCGGGACGACCCCGAGGGCGAGGCTGCGCCAGTAGAACCGGCTGGCTAACGTCCACGTGCGCCGGCTTCAGCCGCGAAAGAGAGACCGTCTCAGAACGACCCCCCATGTCCAACACGAAGGTGGCAGAGCCCCGCTCAAGCACTTTGAACGGTCCCTCATAAGGCCGCTGAAGGGGTGTCCGGTGGGCATCCCGACGCAGGAAAACAAAAGGACAGTCCTGCAGGGCGGAAGGGACATGTGACTGCACCGAACCTTGGCAAGACGTCGGCACTGGCGCCAGCGAGCCTACCGTCTCCCGAAGGCGTTGCAGGGCGGCCGAGGGCTGTTCTGCCTGACCCTGGGCGGAGGGAACGAACTCCCCGGGCACCGTCGGCGGAGCCCCGTACACCAATTCCGCCGAGGAGGTGGCCAAGTCCTCCTTGGGGGCGGTGCGGACACCCAGTAAAACCCACGGCAACGCGTCAACCCAGTCCGGGCCAACGAGCCGGGCCTTCAGAGTGGCCTTGAGCTGGCGGTGGAAACGCTCCACCAGGCCGTTCGCCTGCGGATGGTACGCTGTGGTGCGGTGCAGGTTAACCCCCAGCAGTTGGGCCATGGATGACCACAGCTCGGAGGTGAATTGCGGCCCCCTGTCGGACATAATGTCGAGCGGAACCCCAAACCTGGCAATCCAATTTGCCGCCAAGGCACGGGCACAAGTAGAGGCACACGTGTCCGGCAGTGGAACTGCCTCCGGCCACCGCGTGAAACGGTCCACCATTGTCAGGAGGTAGGTGAAACCCCGAGAAGGCGGCAGCGGCCCCATGATGTCCACATGGATGTGGTCAAAACGGTGGCGAGGGATGGGGAACTCCTGGAGCGGCGCACGCACATGCCGCTGTACATTTGCAGTTTGGCACGGGATGCAGGTGCGTGCCCAATGTCCAACCTGCTTGCGTAACCCGTGCCAAACGAAACGGGAAGCCACGAGGGTCGTCGTCGCCCGAATGGAAGGGTGGGACAGCCCGTGGAGCACCTCGAACACCCGGCACCACCAGGCAACAGGCACGATTGGGCATGGCTGCCCGGTGGACACATCGCAAAGCAGCGGCGCGCCCCCAGTGCCACAGGGAACGTCCTCCAACCTCAGGCCCGAAACGGCAGTACGGTAGGCGGACATTATCGGACAACTGGGCCGCCGCCAGGGCTGAGTAGTCGATGCCATCGGCCACTTTCCGGACGCCGTGGACCGCGGGTCGAGACAAGGCGTCGGCCACCCGGTTGTCTTTACCCCCGATGAAACGGATGGAGGTAGTGTATTCCTAGACGAAAGCCAGCTGCCGCTGCTGGCGAGCTGACCATGGGTCGGACACCTTGGCGAACGCAAAGGTGAGGGGCTTGTGGTCCGTGTACGCGGTGAAAGTCCGCCCCTCGAGAAAATAGCGGAAGTGGCGGACCGCAAGATAAAGGGCAAGGAGCTCGCGGTCAAAAGCACTGTAGTTCCGCTGTGCGCCGCTGAGGTGCCTACTGAAAAAAGCGAGAGGCTTCCAACACCCATCCGTGTGCTGTTCGAACACCGCCCCAACCGCTACTTCCGAAGCGTCGACCGTCAGGCTGGTTGGTGCATCAGCCCGTGGATGCATGAGCATCGTGGCCGCAGCCAAGGCTTCCTTGGCGTGTTGGAACGCCGCCACCGCATCGTCGGTCCATTCGACCTCCCTGCGCTTGCCCGCCATGAGGTGGAACAGCGGGCGCATGATCCGGGCTGCAGACGGCACAAATCGGTGGTAAAAGGCCACCATCCCCACAAACTCCTGGAGGCCCCGCACGGTGGTCGGGCGTGGAAACTGGCGCACCGCGTCCACCTTGTTCGGGAGCGGCAGCGCCCCGTGCGGGGTCACGTGGTGGCCCAGGAAATCGATGGATGGCACCCCGAAAAGGCATTTGGTGATGTTGATGGCAAGCCCATGATCGCTAAGGGGTTGGCATAGCTGGCGGAGATGGGCAAAATGCTCCTGTCTCGAGCGGCTCGCCACCAAAATGTCGTCAAGGTACACGAACACGAATTCCAGGCCACGGCACACACAGTCCATAAGCCGCTGAAAGGCTTGCGCAGCGTTCTTGAGTCCAAACGGCATGCGGAGGAATTCGAAAAGGCCAAATGGCGTCACGATTGCCGTCTTGGGGACGTCGTCGGGGTGGAATGGAATTTGGTTATAGCCACGCACCAGGTCGACCTTGGAAAATACCGTGGCGCCAGCCAGGTGTGCATTAAAGTCCTGAATGTGAGGGACCGGATACCTGTCGGCGATTGTGGCATCGTTAAGCCGGCGGTAATCCCCGCAAGGACGCCAACCACCGTCTGCCTTGGGGACCATATGGAGCGGGGACGCCCACGGGCTGTCTGAGCGGCGCACGATCCCCAGTGACTCCATAAGGCGGAACTCCTCCCGAGCGAGACGGAGCTTGTCCGGTGGAAGACGCCGCGCCCGGGTGTACAAGGGCGGGCCAGTAGTTGGAATTAGGTGCACCACCCCATGCTTCGGGGCGGCGGAGTGGAACCGGTGGGTCCAGAATATCAGGGAATTCGGCCAGAAATCATGAGAACGCGGCGTCCACGGACGACAGGGGCCCATCAGGACGCACGACCGGGTCGCCCAAGCGGAGGAAAATGGGCTGCAGAGTGACAGTGCACTAAACGCTGCCGCTTAACGTCCACGAGCAGGGAATGTGCCCATAGGAAATCCGCACCCAGCAGCGGCTGGGACACATCCGCGATCACGAATGGCCACGAGAAGCTGCTCGCCCCGAAGTTGAGGGAGATCGTGCGCACCCCATATGATCGGATCGAAGTCCCGTTGGCTGCGGCGAGGAGGGGACCGCGGTTGCCACTGCGGGGGTCAGCACGCGAAGGGGGAACAACGCTCACCTCCGCCACGGTGTCCACAAGGAAGCGAGCCCCGGAGCGGCGGTCCCACGCAAACACACGATGAATCTGGCCGGCCGCCGAAGCAATCACTGATGGCCGGCCTCTGCGTTTCCCGGGAACGAACAGGGCTGCCTGCATTGACGGGCCGAAGGGCCCCACCGCCGATGGAAGTAGCACCAGCCCCCTCTGCTGGCTTCTGTGAAAACGGGCGGCTGTGCGGGCCGATCCGACCACCAGCGACCTCCGGTGGTGTATGGAGGAACTGCCGGCAGGCTGCGCGCGGCCCCCGAGTCCGACCACCAGCGACCTCCGGTGGCGGGTGGGGGAACTGCAGGCGGGCCGTGCGAAAAAGACGCGCCGCCGGCTGGGTGAGCTGCTGAAGCCGGATACCGTCGGGAAGGCTGTCGGGGAGCGGTAGTGATGCGGGCGATCGAGGCTCCTACCTGCGGGTAGTCGTCGGCCGTCGGATGGACTTCCAACGCGTCGAGGGCCAGGTGACGGGCCATCAAGAGCTCATCGGCGCGTCTGCCCAACGCCTGCATGTTGGTGAACGGGTCGTGGAGGAGCTGCTGGCGGAGATCGGACGGCAGCAGCATCAGGTAAACATGTTTGAAGAGAAAACCGGGCTCGTAGTCGCCCAGCAGTGCCAGCATGTCGGCCAGTAGTACCGACGGGCGGCGGTCACCCAGGCCCAGCATTAGGAGGATCCGGGTTGCCCGCTCGGCCTCGCAGAGGCCGAACTGCTGAAGGAGGAAGGCCTTAAGGGCCATGTACTTATCGGTCGCCGGGGGGTCGCGGAGGAAGGGTCGGACCAGGCGCGCGGTGGCCGGGTCGAGGACGCTGACCACATGAAAGTACTTAGTGGCGTCGGCAGTTACGCCCCGCAGGGCGAACTGTGCCTCGGCCTGGTCAAACCAGAAGTCGGGGTCCTCGGTCCACAATGGAGGCAGCCACACCGACACGGCGTGGAGAGCGGCGCGGGCGGCAGGGTCCAGAGGCGGCTGACTGGAAGAGTCGGGTAGTAGAGCGTTCGGATCCATCGCGACTTGCGAAGGAAAATCGGGGTCACCAGTGTAGTGGGTGCGGTCACCGCGGAAATCAGGCCAGACGCCAGGTGAGTAGTAGCTATACTTTATTTCGCAAGGCACACAAACACCGCACTCAAGAACTCGTGAGTCGACACACCCAAAACCTTTTATAGTCCCAGACCACCTGACCCAAGGGAACTGACCCAGGAAGTGACCTAATCCCTCCCGTCCACTGAGTGCCGAGTGGAATGACCAAGGGAGTGGCCTAGCCCCCGGGCGCCGCCACAATTCAGCAACATCATTCAGCCATTCGAGGATCAAGCATATGTACATATGTCAAACCTTTTAATTTAATAATGTTATGGGAACTCATACATTCATAAGGGCGTGTGCAAGTGAGCGTTCATAACCCTGGACAGCCTGTATTGTTTGAAACAGCTTCTCTATAGATTAAATTGACACCATCACATGATACTCTGGCATCACATCCACTCTTCCTCCAACATTTGTCTCAAACTAATTAATTTCATTACAAGGATCTCCATTGTTTTTTGCGTTTTATCCTTTCACTATATGATTCTCTTACATTCTCTATCAATCTGCCCATGCGTACATGTTTTCTTACCTCTTTTTCTCATCTCATGCAAGCACCAATCACGTCATATCTTGACTAGCAAAAAACTTGTATACATAAATAGGAAACGTTGGAAACAAACAGCAAGCCAGGCAGTGTGATGTTTGAGACTCTTTATCACTATATTCCCCTATTTTTAGCACCATTGCAAGAACAGTTGTTAATTAGTGTTCAACATTTGTTTCTCCAATTACAGGTATGTATTCATGCCAACAAAACATATTTCAGACCATAGTAAATTCCAATTTCCATTCCATTAAAAAGTTCAAACACACAACACGATTTATAAATCCAGTAAAATAACCACAAAAAAACTGTTTGGTTTTACTGTCAGAAGGATGGATTACAAAAACAAGGAAGTAATGCTTCACTTCACAAGATCTCTGGAAAAGTATATTTGGAGTATTGTTTGTGATCTTACATGTCAACCAAGTAAACATTCAAGTTTGTCTAACTGGTTCAAAAACTCACATAAACAAAATCTTCAAACGGTGGAAAAAGAATTAATCCAGGACATATGAGAACAATAAGGTATATTGACTTTGCTGCTTACATTACACGGGGAAAACGGTAATGTATGGAAGACTAGGTAAATCTAAATACCTGAAAGCAGAAAAATACTGCACTGATCAAGGACTCAGCAATACATTTCTTATTGCACAGAGAAACAGGAAACTCAAACCCTTTTCACCAGAACCAAGAAGATACATGATAACCAGGTCAAAAAGTATGAAAACTAGTGAAAAGTGGCTCTTTCATTTGTTCATTAAAGGAAAGGTATAAAAAGATTAAATGGCTGAGGATGGCACATTGTGCCTGAAACTTCTGTTTAAATAAAATCCAGAAATCTCTTTAAGGGTATTAATCAACTACTTTAAACAGACAATATATTATGTCAACACAGGGAGTAGAACAATCACGACAGTGGGCTTAAAACAATGCCTTGTATGGAGAAAATCATATAGTAAATTATGTGTATGCAGATGCTGGTTTATACCGAATGTACACAGAAAATGTTGGAGTAACTCAGTGGGTCAGGCATTTCTGGTGAAAGGAAATAGGTGACTTTGAGGGTTGAGACCTTTTTTCAGACTCAGAACTCGCTTTGGAAAGAGGAGAACATCTTCAAAGTAGGCATACCATGAGGAGATTTTGCAGTGAAGCAGCCAAAATGTGTAGATTGGAACTGCAGATGATGGTTTAAACCAAAAATAGACACAAAACGTTGGACTAACTCAGTGGGTCAGGCAACATCTCTGGTGAAAGGGAATAGGTGATGTTTCAGATCAAGTCCCTTCTTCAGACTGTAAATTATGGGGTTTTTTTATTGATCAGAGTTACAAAATGATGTGTGTTTTTCAAAGGTAGATGATAGTATTGGCCAAGAGAATGGTGGAGATTTTACAAATAATAGCATTTGTGCAAGAAATTGATGTAGAGTTTTAAGATCAACCATAATTTTACTGAATGGTGGAGCAGACATGATAGGCTAAGAGGCCTGCTGCTATTTCCATTTCTCATTTCCGGTGTTATCTGCAAAAATGTTTTTTAAACTGGCCAATTGTGGGGTGCCAAGCAGAGATAACGGGGAGTTCAAAATGATGCCATGCACATGAAAGCAAATATATCCGTTAAGAAAATGCCAAAATTTGTTGACTAACATTAGCTTGCCCCTACAACCATTATACCTACTTGAGTTGGGTTAGTTGCTTTGCTTTGTTTATTCTTCTCTTTTCATCAGTACTAGTTACCATAATGGTAGACCGGAGCAGATCACACAATTACACTGTCAATGAAAGATTTGGGATTGAGGGATGTGTGGAGCGGGATGAAGAACATTACAGGCTACAAGAAGACCAGTGACCTGGTGTGGGAAGCAATCAGAACTGGGCCAATGAGCTAAATATGTTTTTTAATAGATTTGTTGCTGTGGCCTCTGCCCACCCTCCCCACAGTTCCCCGACAGTCTCTCCCCCTCTATCCCTCTGGTCCACTTCCTTTGCCCTTTCTTGACCATAAAGGCTGAGCAGGTGAGGAAGGAGCTGATCAGACAAAGCTGCGGGTCCCGATGGTATCAGCCCTAGGATACTCAAGGCGTGTGCCAGCCAGTTGTGCGGAGTACTACAGCATATCTTCAACCTGAGCCTGAGCCTGGAGAGGGTTCCTGTGATGTGGAAGACATCCTGTCTGGTTCCTGTACCAAAGAAGACGCGCCCCAGCTCCTCCAATGACTACAGAATTTGTTCTGACTTCACACATCATGAAGTCCCTGGAGAGGCTGGTGCTCACTCACCTGCGACTCCTGGTTAAACCCTACCTAGACTCCCTGCAGTTCGCTTACCAATCAAAGATGGGGGCTGAGGACACCATCATCCATCTGCTCCATTGTTCCTATGCTCACCTGGATAAGCTGGGAAGCATTGTGAAAGTCATGTTTTTTTACTTCTCCAGTGCTTTTAACACAATCCAGCCTGCACTGCTAGGGAGCAAACTGACGAAGATGCACGTGGATGCTCCATTGGTGTCCCGGATCACCAACTACCTGACTGGATGACCACAATATGTTAGGCTACAAAACTGTGCCTTGGACATGGTGGTGAGCAACACAGGGGCCCCACAGGGGACGGTCCTCTCTCCTTTCCTGTTTTATTCCATCTACACCTCGACTTCAGATATAATTCCGCCTCCTGCCACATGCAGAAGTTTTCAGATGACTGCAATTGTGGGCTGCATCATTGAGGGGAGGGAAGCTGAATACAGAGGTGTAGTCAACTACTTTGTTGAGTGGTGTGGGCTGAATCACCTGCTGCTCAACAAGACTAAAGAGTTGGTGGTGGACTTTAGGAGGAGGGAACACCCTGTCCCCTGTCTCCATCAATGGTGTGGATGTGCAGTTTACCAGGGAGTTTAACATCTGCAGTGAGATGCTGCAGATGTTCTACCAATTAGTGGTAGCCAGTACTATCTTCTTCGCTGCCGTGTGTTGGGGTAGCAGGGCGAAGGCTACGGATGCCAAAGGATCAACAAACTTATCAGGAAGGCTGGCTCCATCCTGGGGGCGGAGTTGGATTCTTGGGAGGTGGTGTTGGAGGGGAGGATGCTCCTCAAACTGCGGACCATCCTGGACAATACAGCTCACCCCCTCCATGACACACTAGTCAACTTGAGGAGTACCTTCAGCAACAGACTGGTTCCACCAAGATGCAGGACAGAACGCCACAGGAGATCCTTGTTCCCTGTGGCTATCAAACTTCACAATTCTCCCCCCCCCTTCTGTTGTGGGGTAGACTGAGACTGAGTGAACCCCCCCCCCCCCCCCCCCGCCACCTCCTCAATCTTTGCACATCCCCAAAGCCTTACTACTCATCACTCTAATTTCATGTTTCATGTTTGATGTATTTTATGTTTTTTATGACTGTTGGCAAATTAATTTCCCTCCTGGGATAAATAAAATTCTATTGTGTCGTATCGTATTTGTCAAGAACAGTATTGCTTTGAACATAGAATCAACATCTCATGTTGCAGCAAAGTAGGGACAGCAAACAACTCTGCAGATCATACTACAGTAGATGACAATAAAAGTTTGTTAAAGAGGCAAGATTTAAGAGGATTGTAGAGTCGCGGAGGGAAGGGATCCTGGAAGAATATGAAAACAAAGATGAGAATTCTGAAATTGAAGTATTAATTAACTAGGTATATCAATGTATGCCAGCAAGAACAACTGGAGAGAACTTGAAAAGAATCAGGTGACAGGTAGCAGAGTTTTATAAAATGTCATATTTAGAAATGCAGATGTGCAGGCCTTAGATTTAGATATGCAAAAATAATTGTTAAGAGCAGGGCCCAGACATGGGTAGAGTCCAAACGATAGAATGGAAGTAGAGAGAGGAACATTAATGACTGTGTAAATATGTGGTCTGAGGCTCCTATTGTTGTTAAATAATGACACCAAGATTACAAAAAGCCTGTTGAGAGATGGTGGCCCGGGAATGGATATTGAGTCAGCACAGAAGACATGGCTTTATTCTTTTTAACATTTAGGGAAAATTCCTCATCCTCAGAGATGTTGTACGACAATTTAAAGTTGATGGATTTTAGGCGATGGTAGTCAGGTATCTGAGTGACCATGTAGATGAGAAACAAATGTAGGGGACCAAGGAGGACATCCGAGATGCCATGGAAGCACAAAGAGAAGCTATTACAAGTGATTCATTTGCTTGTGATTCTCTGGTTACAACTGGATGGATAATGATATTATTATGGCAAACTTGACTTGATGTTATAGAATTCACTTAATACAAAGGATGAAACAGTAAAAAATAATTCAATTTATTTTCTATACCAAATTTCCGATTATAAACCATAACATTTTAAATGCTGAGGCATTTTCATGTCAAGTGTGAATCATGTTTACATGGTTTCCTGCATGCCCTTTAGAGCTAATGATGTACATTTAAAATGCAATCTCTATTCTTATGAAAAAAGCACTGCAGCCAAATAGTGCAGAAGATTTTATGAACTCCAAAATATGATTCATCGATTAATGCTATGAGTTATTTCACATTGTCTTAACCTAGCAGTCAAGATCTTAGATCATGTTCTCATCCAAATGTTTTCACCTCTGACTATGCATGTGTACTTACTTGGGTTCTGTAGTGGAGATAGAACCCATAACCTTCCATGGAAGCATAATCAATTTAAATACTTAGTAATAGTAGGTAAAAAATACTCTACCTTCTATACTACAGGAGAGAATAACTGATCATTGAAGGTTTGTGCGATGATAATAGCTCTCTCTCCGCATTGTCAAAAATAAAGATAAAAGTCAGCAGTTTATGGAGAAGCCTTTATAATGCAGCTACTGAAATTTTATTACATTGCCCTTTCAATAATCTCTTTTTCCTATCACGTTTGCATTCCAGTAAATCATGTATCAGTTGCCAACACTGAACAATGAGATGGTGCTAGCAAAGACTTTAATTACATTTTCATTTTGACTCATTGGATTAAGTTGTACTAACAAGACCCTGTAGGCATTTCAGAATATGGTTTTATTGAAACATCGGGGAACTGCCAGCTGAAATTTCCCTGGTTCTTTTCAGAGATAAATTAGAGGATTCATGAAATACCTAGAAGAATACTTAAAATATCCTGTAGGAAAATAACTGTAGATGCTGGTACAAATCGAAGGTATAAAAATATCCTGTATAATTTGTAAACTTTTTTTTTTTAAACTTGGAAGAAATAGAGTTCTTCAAAACATTAATCCTTACCAATAGGGATAACGATATGCCAAAAAAAAACAAATTTTACACTAGTTTTCAGCCTTTAATCAAGCTTGTTGTGGTCTTAAAGTTTGTAATTGAACAATGCACATCATTTCAAGACAATAACATTGTAATATAAAATAAAGTGTGCAGCATCCCCAGGCAATTTTATGCTCTGACAGACATTCACGTAAATGGAAAACTACATGAGACAGAAGAAAGACTTGCGCCACTTCAAAGTCAAGTTTCAGGACTCTGTTTTATTGCAATTTTCACTACACAAACCTGCGGCTGACTTTAAATTACAGTGGCTTCACCTTTGTTCTTCAATGCAAGATTGAGAACAAGGGAAAATTATGCCATAAACAAATTATCTCCATAAAAGAAACCTCAAAATATAATACTTTCTATATTAAAATATTTTGTAGCTAAGATGACAAATTAGGTCAAAACATAAAATCTAAATACTCAGCACAGCAGGCAGCACCTGCTGGAATAACAGGGTTAATGTTTCATGATAAATGCTAGATTTTCAAGATTTTAGATTTGCACAGATCCACATTTCTTAAAATAAACTGCATGTTAAAAGGCCTGTCCCACTTAGGCGATTTTAAGGCAACTGCTGGCCTGTCGCCGACAGTTCGCCGGGGTGTCGCGGGCATGATCGTGAGGAGTCTTCCAAAGATCATAGTGGATCGTAGTGGATCTCGGCATGTCGCTGAGAAATCAAACGGTTTGAAATCTCTCGGCGACAGCTGGCTTGTCGCCAGGCATCGTAGCTTATTGCGGTCGCTGTCGCATGCTGTCCCCAGGTTTGATAGGTTCTCTTAAGATGCATTTAGAAGCACATAATATTAAAATAAGTAAAGTCATTTCAAAATACCATAAAATGCTTGTGTTTAACCAATTTATTTACCGTCAGAACATTTGACAGGTAGATTGGAGGCGACAGTTTGACGGTCGGGTAAGCGTGGGAATTTTCGCAATGTTTTTGGCCTCAGCCATTACATTTAAAGTGGGCTCCAAACCCAGATATTCAACCCAGAAACCAGATATGCATCTCCCTTACATTTTCAAAGAATGCCCACACACTTTTCACAAAAATCCACTGAACCACTTAAAAAAAAATTTTTTTTAATACAGCTATTAGTAAACTGGAAGTAAATCCTGTTTATTCCTTGTTACAGTGAAACTTGGTTTTTAATTAACCCATACAAGGTGTTATAGTTCAAAACTCTCAAGTACTTACCGACTTGTCTGTGATTTCAGTGAAAACTAGGATGCCAGAGAAGCATTGACAGGGTGGGAATTTTCGCGATGTTTCAGAAGACGCTGTAATCTCGACCTGACTCGGCTTGTCGTGGTCATTGTCGTCGGGTAAAAGAAAGGTTCGGCGATCTACGACTTTGACAGTCACCGGCAGTCACCAAAAAGATCGCCTAAATGGAACAGGCCCTTTCGTCAACAATATTTCCCTATACTCATCGAATTTTGTTTTTAATTTATTTACAGGGCACCACTGTGAGCATCCCTGCTATTTATTCCTTAAACCTTCATTGTCCTGAGAATTGAAATGGTGAACTGCCCTCTTGACAACCAAGCAGTTTATTAATCCTTTACAGAGGGCAGTAAAGAGCCAACACAGAAAAGGCAGACTAGACAAAGAATGTAGGGGCATTATTGAAACTGTGTTTTTTTTATTACAGTCCAGCAGTTTCATGCCATCATGACTGACAGAAACTATCGTTTTTATTCCAGATTGATTTAATGTAACAGAAATTAATTCTCTATCAAGTGAGATTTGTGCTTGCATCCCTGATCACAAATCAGGCCTCGGGAATATGCATCGAATAATCTAATCAACGCCACAAAGATTTGGTCAATTTATTTCAGTTTAAAAACAGCCTCAAATTATTAGAAATAGCTGGCATTTGATGGGCAAGAAGTGAACTTTTATTCTTCTGTCCACTGTATGATGAAATTAATCACAAAAACAGATACACTATAAAATGGATCTATCCATCTAAAGCAAATATGCAGGTGAGGCAAGCAGTAAATGCATCAATGATATACCAGTCTTCTCAGCAAGAGAATTTATGTGCCTCAGGAACAGGTATATCTTGCAACAATGATATAGGGCATCTGTGAGGCCACACTTGTCATACTGTATGCAGCTTTTGTCTCATTACTTGAGGATTGACTCAACTCTGGATAGTTATTAAAAAGGGAATACCAGACTGATTATCATGATTGAAGAGCTACCATACGAGGAGAGATGAAGTCCATTGGGTTTGTGTTCACTCGCATTGAAAAAAATGAGAAGTTCAAATTGAAGATGACCAAATTTTGGCAAGCCAAACCAACTGGAAATGGGGAGGTTGTTTCCCACAAGTGGGATGTCTAAAACAAGGAGTCGCCTTCTCAGGGTACAGGGCAAGATTTACTCAGGGCTTGGCGGAAGTGTGAAATTCATTATCATGAAGAGTGATAGAAGCTAAGTCATGAGTATTCTTAAAATAAGTAGTTTTAGATAGGATGCAAAAAGCATCAAGGGATATGGGGAGAGTGCAGCGGGGTAGGTCAGCAAGGGTTCGTCGAGGGGGGAAGGTTCGGCAAGTGGAGGGGGCTGGCCGAGGATAGGGCCCAAAGGCTGAGGGCAGAAAGGGCAAGAGAGAGAAAGAGCAAGAGAGTGTGAGGGAGAGGATATTGTGTGTACTGGATAATAAGGGAAATCTGAGAATGTTGACCCTAGACCATGAGAACTCATATGTAAATTACAGTTTACATCATGAAGCTGGGAGAGGAAATAAAAATATTTATGCAGCATTTCTCAAGGGAAATTCTCTCCTACACTGAAGAGGCAAAGGTCTATTTATTACTGACTCTGAATTATGCAGGATAACAAAGAATGGAGAGACTCAGATATGCAATGGACAATAAAATGCACCAAATATATTGCACAGTACTTTGATTGTTGTCTATTAAAATACTCAATTGAGTGTGTTTGGGCAATGGGTGTTTGTATTTACATCAGTACCTTTATCTTCTCAAGTACTAAGATTAGTTCAGTGCTCAAAATTTAATTTGTAGAGTTATAAATGGTTCCATTTAAAGGAAATTTGCAGACACACTATTTTATTTTAACAATTGATGTACTCTTATTGTCAATAACTTACTCCTAATGCTGATAGTTAATAGTGACTCCACTGCACTTAATAGTGGTCGGGAGAAATACAAATAAAGAAACATTTTGAGTGGAGTTTCAGAATATGTCACTCACGTCAGACCCTCAATTCAAGCAATGATCTTCTAATGATATGAAACCACTGTGTTTATATTATATATGAATCACTCACCACAACTAGTCAGCACACAAGACAATGAGGGGTTGAATTCATAGCCAGAAACTAAATTCCGCAGTTAGAACTAAAATCCAGTTCTGTTATAAATATATAGAGAAAAATCCAGTTCTGATATAACTGCATAGAAAGTGATTCAAATCTATATATTTTTTACAAATATGATTTATAATATTTGTCTCATTTACGTATTATGTTTATCTTCCTTTGAGGAGGTTTTCCCTTACTGCGAGAAAATTGCTTGAGATTTAAATCAGAAAGTCCAAAATTGAAACATATCACATCCAGTGAAGACGAGCTACAATAATATGGCTGTATCTAATGTGCAATATTCCACTTGTGCTCAGAAGTGGGGGGAATGTTCTTCTCTCTCTACATCATGGAAAAAATTGCAGTCTTTGACAATGCCTCTAAATTGCCGGTTCAGCATATAATTCAAACAAGATACAATAGTTACTGCGATAGAATGCTTTGATCATCACATCGTTCACTACTTGCTCAGCAAAATAATCAGCTTTGCAGAATGTACCAGGATGATATACTGTAAACGTGCAACTTTACACAGGTAAAGGGTTATTTATCATTTCTACAGCATCATACACTTTATTTTACTTTACACTTTTAAATCTCACCCCATTACGACTACTACCAAGAAAGTAATCAAAAATGGGAATCTTGTAGTTTCCTAAAAAATGACTTTTTTGATTCACATTGGCAAGTGAGAAATTAAAAGAAGTGCAAATTGTGGTTTCTAAACTTAGCCTATGATAAACAAACACTGCAATATTTTCCTCTGAGAAAATAAAAAAATAGCTCATCTCCCAAAACAATGGCTGGCCATCTGTAATTCTCTTTTTTTTTTTAAATAGAAAACCATTGAAACTGAATGCTTTGAGGGCTAAATAATCTTATCTATGAACAGCATCCTTCACAAACCACTTTTTTGCCCTTAGAAATCCAAACATGGAATTCGTCACTAATAGATCTAGAGTATTATTTCAGTTTCATGTTTCTGCATAAAAAATTAGTATTTTCACTGAAATATTATAAGCTACATAAGAACACCAAGAGTTTTCCAAACCAACAAGGATATGCAAGTAATTTTTAAATTGGCATTCATAATTATTTAAATATTGGCAATTCACACATTGACATAGCCTGTTTGTAACACTGGTAATTGATATATATTTCATATTATTTATTTATTTTCATATTTCAGATACAGCGCGGAAACAGGCCTTTTCGGCCCACCAAATCCGCACCGCCCAGTGATCCCCGCACACTAACACTATCCTACACACACTAGGGACATTTTTTACATATACCCAGTCAATTAACCTACATACCTGTACGTCTTTGGAGTGTGGGAGGTAACCGAAGATCTCGGAGAAAACCCACGCAGGTCAAGGTGGAGAACGTACAAACTCCTTACAGTACAGCAACCGTAGTCAGGATCGAACCTGAGTCTCCGGCGCTGCATTCGCTGTAAAGCAGCAACTCTACCGCTGCGCTACCGTGCACAACCATATGAGGCATGGTCAATTGGAAATGTTTCCATATATTGCATGCAAATGAATGTGTGAATGTTTTTTTGTAATGACACCAGCAAATTTTTTAAATATCATTTCTTTGCAACAGAAGTACAAGTATGGTTATGTTGCATTTCACTAACTGGCATGCTTCAGTGACCAGTGCCTATGGGGAATATCCAGAATAACACTGGGTTATTCCCAAGGAAGCATCCAAGTCAATGTTCATGTCAACAGCAGGACTGCATCAGGAAAGCACCCAAACTCCACAAGGACATTCTGAATACTCTGCTGACATTACACTCTCATATTATTCTTTAGCATCTCCTCACAGTGCGAAAATTCATTAGAACATGCTAAAACGTTAAATAAAATTAGATGGACTTGAAGAAACATCTAAAAGTACAAAAAAAGAAAAGTTTTTTTC